>NC_027753.1:2149041-2186802 GCF_000695525.1 Brassica oleracea var. oleracea | reverse complement strand
TCTCTCTCTCTCTCTCTCTCTCTCTCTCTCTCTCTCTCTCTCTCTCCCTCTCTCTCCCACGTTTTGGAGTGTCCTTGGTGTGTCTGAATGAGTGAAAATGAACCAGGGTAGCTGGGTATATATAGAAGTTTCCGGCCAATAAGAATGAGCCACCCGATCGCCTGTTTGTCGTCCTGCATGCTTCCGGCCGCATGAGTGGCGACACACGGGCGTCCACATGCCATGTTGCATGCCTCCTTTACACCACCACGTCCACATGGCTCTCAACATGTCTGGGGTTCATGTGTTGCGACACACGGGCCACTGGATGTCAGCTCTGCGACACCTCGTGCTTCTACTTGTCAAGCTGCATGAAACACTCCTTCATGCGGAGACACGTCGTGCTTCGTAGACAGATAGCTTGCTAAGTGATTGACACCACGTTCTGATCCGTTGCATTGAGACACCTCGAGCTTCTCGGTCGATTTGTGCGATTTCGATCTTTCCGGCGTATTTTTGGCCAGTGATCAATCCCGAATATTTTTCCGTTCCCAATCTGATGAGCTGAATATTTTTAATAAACTCCAGACTAACTTTAACCTTGAGGATAAATATTTCCTGAGCCTTCGGCTTCCCCGAGAAATTCCATAATATCGAAATTAGAGTTTTTTTTTTTTTTAAAGACGGGGTATTACAAAGACCAAACAGGTAATGTCGTCAGATTCTTCTTATTCAATGCAAAACAATCATGTTTTGCATTTTATCAACTTAGCTCAAGAATTTTCGTATATGTGTTCTACTTACATGCAAATCAGTTTAGGTGCATTATATATATACACAGACACAAGAATACACTTCAACAGACTGCACATACAAAAAGGAAGACTAACATGAAATTTTGTACAGGAGAGAGAGGTAACAGCAACAGCAGAGAAGTTAGCAGAGTGTCAAGAAACCATATTTGTGTTGGGGAAGCAGCTCAAGTCATTGCAGCCACAACCTGAACAAATGAGGCCACCACAAAGACAGAGTAAATCTTATTCTGAAGATGAACTAGGAACCAAGAACTATGCCGGAGACGAAGGAGATTCAGCTGACACTTGGGTTAACGAGGTCCCTAGAGTTATGGAATCTCCAAAATGTCCTCCTGATTCAGAGACTAGTGATTTGATGACATCGCCATCACGTGTGGGTTCAAGGCTCTCAGGATCAGGTTCATCTGGTAATCCAACACAAGAGAAAGGCTCCAGGGGAATCAGCTGGTTCTTCTCCTCCAAACAAGGATATTAGCCTTTTAAATAAAAGAGAGGAGTATAAGAAACTGTGTATGTGTACATGACGAAAATGTGATCAAATAACATTAGAGAATACATTCGTATGGCCTCTGTTTGTCAGTTTTTACATTACTTTTTTTTATCTAACGACTTGTGCATTTTAATGTTGATGTTATGCTGTTTGAATCAATCAATGTTCGACCAAAAAAAGAATCAATTAATTATGCTTTGGGGTGTACACTGTTAGTGCAGTGCAGACTGAGTTTTTAGATGTCAAAGAAAAATAACTCATCAAGGTGTTTTTGTACTAGTCGTCAAATAATACATGAAGTAATACATGAAGTGCTACGTTACGCGAAGTTGTGTAGCTGATTTGAAGACTAGAACTGGAGTCGACTATTTGGAGGTTAAGCAAACTATGATTTACCTTGGAGAAAAAATAAATCATTAACTGAAGATTTCCAAAATGATTTGAAGAAAATTTAGAAATATTCCATAAAAGAAGATTGGGAAGTTAGTTAAGGTTAACCACGAAATCTACTAGTATAAGTAGATCATAAGGGAGCTAATAAGACATTTTATCTAACTAAAGATAAACCTTCATTATTATTTTGCTGTAGTATTTTGTGAAATAAAGCATTGTACATGTATGTATTACTCTCTGTATCAGACCCGTCTTGCACTTTCAGACACTATCACTTGCCAATGGTCCCGTAATCGTAACTAGATAACGACGAATTTTGTATCTATTTAAATTCATATGAAAATAAGTAATTGTGTTATCTAAAATAAAAATATATATTTAATTTTGATTAACATAGAATTAGATATTGTATTACAGCATTTTTTCGTTTTCTATTTATATTTGCATAATTTTTATAAGTATGTTTAATATTGTTTGGTGATATATAGTTATTAGTAGTTGATATTAAATATAATTAACCAATATATTATTTGATATTGACATAGGCCTTGATTGGTAGAGCATTAGCAATAACATTAGCAATAGCAGTAGCAGTATGCTACAGAAGGAGTATGCTGCATGAGCTGTATGCTTTTACTAAATTGTTTAATAGGATGATTGGTAGAGTAGTATGAGTATACTATTTAAAATTATTATAAAAATTAGTATATAATATATAATATATTTATTTTTAATGAATATATTTCTAATATATATATATATATATATATATATTTATATATAAATATATTAACATATAAAATTAACAAGATATAAAATTAATTTATTTTATTTAATAATTTAAAAATTATGTTTATATCGAAAAAATATTATTTTAAAATAAATTTTATAATTAAAATATCTATTTTTAAAAATAACATTTCACATTTGAATTAAATTAAATTATATAAATTAAATTATATTTTAAATGTGAAATACTATTTTAAAAAAATATTTTTATTGTAAATTAATTTTAGAAATCAAAAATTTTATTTCTGGATATAAAAATAATTTTATGATATTATTAAATAAAATAAATGAATTAATTATATATTTTCCTTAATTTTATAAATTATAAATGCAAATGCTCTTCTAAAAACTTTATTTGAGAGCATTGACCAGAGAGCAATTGGAGAGTATTAGCATTTAGTAAATGCTTCTCTAAACGTTTTTCTAACAATTGTTGATTGGATAATGTAGAGCATAGTGCTAATGCTAATGCTCTATCAATCAATGCCATAGAATCTCAACAAAGTATCTACATGTAATGAGGCTAAATAAACTCTAAAAAAAATTTATACTTCATCATATACATTTAAGTTTAATAAAATTGAAAAGTTTAACTGTAGTAATACAATACATATATAAATCGTGTATACGCATTCAAAAAAATAATCAAAAATTACTTCATTAAACTAAACCGGTTGAATATGTAGATAATTCATCAGTTTTATTTAAACCAGAGTATAAGAATGGGTTGTAAACCAGATTGTATTAGTCTAAGGAAATTATAATCTATATTTTATATGATAAAGTTAATCAGTTACATAAATATATGGTAAATATGTGACATTTATATACCGATTTATGATATCGATATTATATAGATGCCTTCAAATTAAATGGGTTACTCTATCTAATCCGGTTAGATGGAATTGATTGTAAAATGGTGTCAAATAATCTAAACCGATTCTAAATAACTTCACTTATAGACTGATTTATAATATAGTACGATTCATAAATAAATGCAACTGTAGATATGATAGTTTCACTGTTATAATCTAATTGTTTTACATAATATGAAAGATTTATTTAAGTGAAAAATGATTTTCCAAGCACTTAGTAATAGGAAATAAGTTAACATTAATTCAACCTAAATCCTAGGAATAGTTTTAAATTTAATAGCAATTTATGTAATATATACATGAAAAAATTTATGGTTAAGATATTATAAAATAATAACAAAATTATACTTAATAAATATTTTAATAAATGGTCTAACTTAAAAAATCACACATGAAAAATGTTATGATTTCTATTTTACTAGGTAAGATTTGGTCTGCATTTGACTCGTGAAATTGAGTACTCTTTTTACCAAGTCAAATATCAACTATTTTGTTTCAGTTTTTTTTTTCAAATTAAATATACAAATATCGAGTACTAAAATTTAAGGAGGATTTGTCAAATATGACTCAAAACTTGATTTTAAATGTAAAACTATACCCAAACTTGAATCAAATGCAAAACTAATCTAAAAGCCTTGTGAAATTACAGTCAGCCTCTTGTGACAAAACAAAAAATAAAACTCATTCTTACGAATATAGTCCCAGAAAGTCGTCTGAGTCTTCTGAGATATTGTAAGTTGTGTAGACGACTTCGAGGGAAGTCATCTGATGTATCTGGTGTACTTGATCTTGAAAATAATTTATAAAGTTAAAAAAAAAATATTTTGACAAGTGAAAAACTAAAATCATGTAATTATAAACTATTTTAAGTGATATAAATTAAGATATAATAAAATTGAATAGTTTTCAACATAGATGAGTGAAAGTAGTTTATCATGATATTTTTTGGCTTAGGATTTGACAACGTATGTTATACTATTGTATGTATTCTTAGGGTTAGATTTTGGAAAGCTTAAATGTTTTTTTGAAAAATTAAAATTTTACGTATATGTGTTTATTTCTGTGTATAATAAACACTTTTTAAGTTTAATTTGATTTTATGAAGTGTTTAGTTAGTTAATTTAGTTTAGGGGTTATTTTTAGGGTCAAGACGACTAACAGGTAAGTCGTCTGGCGATTATAAGACTTCTCTGAAAGTCTTCTATCTCCCGATAAAAATATTTTAGTTTCCCGCTAAAAATATTGAAGTCTTCTGGGTGACTTACAAGTAAGTCATTTAGTAAGTCTTCTGAATCGAAAATATTTAACCTTATTTTTGTCTCCATATATAAAAAAAAATTTACACATTCTCTCTCATCCTCTCAAATGGCTGCAACAAAAATGGTATGTTCCTCATTCTAAAACTTTCCAACCTCTCTCTAATCTCTTTAAACTTATAAATACCAAACTTTATATCAAATTATTGTTTTTGTCTCATGTCTTTTCTTTCTAGTTTATCTTGTTTTGCAGATTTTTCATCACATTGTTTTCATCTTCCACTCATTTAAAGGTAGATCTATTAATTTTAGATATGTATTTTTGTGTGTTCTATAAAGGTAGATCTATCTAATCTTCCACTCATTTTCTCTGTTTAAGACATTTGAACGTTTTTGGATATGCAAGTTTTTCAGATCTGGATTTGGATATGCAAGTTTTTCAGATCTGGAAGTCTTCTGGGAAGACTTACCTATTAGTCGTCTAAAATATAATGCGATAGAAGACTTCCAGGACGACTTACCTAGAAGTCTTCTGACGGAGTCTTCTCACATGTCTCCCTTTCATAACAGATCTGAGAGTTTTTGTAAGTTTTTATGTCTGATTTTACTTCATTTGGTAACCTCCTTTTGCATAAAGTTCTTACATTTTTTCCAAACTAAAACTCTCCAAACCCACTCTAATCTCTTTGACTTGAAAACACCAAACTTTATATGAATTTTTCATTTTTGTCTCATGTCTTTCTCACTAATCTATCTTTTTGTTGTAGGTTTTTAACCAGATGGTTCTCATCTTCCACTTAGATATGTACTTTGTTTGTTCTATAAAAGTATATCTATATAATTTTCCACTCATTTTCTCTATTTTTAAGTCATTTGAACATTTTTTGATATGCAGGTTTTTCAGATTTGGGTTTAATCTCGGGTTTGATATACATATTTTTCAGATCTGGAGCAAACTTTGAAAGACTTATGAGAAGTCTTCTCGGAAGTAGTCTTCCTGGAAGTCTTCTAGCGCATTATATTTTAGAAGACTTTCGAGAAGACTTCCCATAAGTCTTCGAAAGTCTTCTAAAATATAATGTGCTCTTCTGACAGAGTCTTCTTCCATATCAAGTGGAGTCCAAGCTTGTCTTTGCAGAGAAATGATCTATAATAGTTTTGTTTGTGTTCTGTTTTGTAATTTGCATGTGTACTCCTTTAGTTGTGATTTTTTTTTTTGTAAATTTGAAAAGATATTAATAAAAAAATTGGGTAAATATGATCATATTCCACAATATTATCTTGCCAAAATTACTTGACATAATTGAAGTTATTGATATAACTTCAATAGCAAAACACAATAACACAAAAAATTAATCAAATTTATTACAACTAAAGGAGAAGAATTCTCGAGAAAACTTAGTCAAATTCACAAAAGATAAACCATTATATAAGTTCAAAGATATAACACTTTCATTAGAAGTCTTTTGGGAAGTCTTCTCGGAAGACTTAAATTTAAAGCGGGAAATTGAAATATAAGCTGCAAATTTAAGCGGAAAATTAAAATTTAAGCAGGAAAGTCAAAATTTTAAGTGAAAACTGAAATTTCAAATTTCTTGAAAGTTATAAAGTATATCTTATGATCTAAGAAGATACATTAAAAAATGTTACTTGATATTCTTGAAGTTATTTAACACTTTTGAAAATTAAATCAACATATCTTAAAGTTACTTAACAAATTTACAAAAACTAACGTAGAGACTTCCATGGAAGTCTTCTGGAAACATTAATACCCATGAATGTCGGTAAACTCATAATTAAAACCAATTAAGTTATGAATTTCATTCAGGAGCTCAAATATTGACTAATATACATGAACTAACAAAAAAAATATTAAAATGTCTTTATAGTTTTAAAGAAAATGAAAGTTTATTAAACATTGATGCAGACGACTTCCACGGAGGTCGTCTGGTAGACTTCTAGGAAGTCGTCTGGTAGACTTCTAGGAAGTCGTCCATTTGAGTTAGTTTTGCAATTGATTTTTAATCTAGACGACTTAAATGGAAGTCGTCCATCTTTGTTTGTTTAAAAAAAAAAATCGAGACGACTTCCAAGTAAGTCGTTTAGGGTAATCAGGTTAGTTTTGCATTTGACAAGATTGTGTCTGAAATTTGACTTTTCGTGGATAAGTCGTCCAGTAAAAAATAAAAAAATCAATATTTTGTTATACCTAGACGACTTACATGGAAGTCGTCTCAGGTTAGTTTTGCAATTGACCAGAATCTCAGAATAAAATCATGGACGACTTTCGGGTAAATCATCTAGAAAAAATATTGTTTATGTTTTATTTTTCAATTGCAAAACTAACCTGAGACGACTTACATGGAAGTCGCTTAGATATAACAAAATATTGATTTTTTAATTTTCCACTGGATGACGTATGTGTAAGTCGTCCAGAAAAAGTCAAATTTCTGACACAATCCTCTCAAATGCAAAACTAACCCGTTTACCCTAGATGACTTATATGGAAGTCGTCTCGAATTTTTTCTTAACAAACAAAGATGGACGACTTCCATGTAAGTCGTCCCTAAAAAAAATTTTTAAAGTCAATTGCAAAACTAACTCTGTATTGACCAGAAGACTTCCATGTAAGTCGTCTACAGCCAGAAGTCTGGACGAACAGATCTGGAAAAAAAACTGATTTCATAGTTTCAACCAGTGAGTAACTTGTTTAGCACATATAAGTGTTCTCCAAGCACCCAGAATCTCAAACAAAAGTGACCCACCAAGAATCGTAAACTTCAATGTCTCTATAAACCATAAAAAATTTAGAATCAAAATCTTGGGTTTTTTTGGATGAATATGGAGAGAAATTAAAGAGATGTTGTTTTTAATTCATAAGAATTGATAAAAAGGAAGTGTAAATCGATTTTAGGTACATTAAGAGCTTCAAATTGGTTGTTCATGGTGGTTGGTGTATTGATGGCAATGTCAATCTTGTAAATAATTGAAGATGATGAGGTTGATAGAGTAAAAATGCCATTTTCGAACAATAAATTAAAACATTTAATGGTATTTTCGTGAATAATTTGAACTTGTGGGGTGAATAGAGCCAAAGAAATTTCAAAAAAAAAAAGTTAGTTTTGTGGTTGACTTTGAGTTTTGAGTCAATTTTGAAAAAACCCCAAAATTTAAATACCAACATATTCTGTTTCAATTTCATTCAAATAAAAAAGTATAAATATATCAAGTACTAAAATAAAAATTACTACTTCAAGTTATTGGTTTTCAGTTGCTTTTCACCCACTTTCACTCTTAAACAAAATATTTGTTTTCTAAATTATGATATAACTTATTTATTTAATAAATTAATTAAACTCATTTATATACTGGATGTAAGATGAAATTTGTTTTTCTTCTAAGCAAATTCTTATAAAACAAAAGAATAAGAATTAAAAGGATTAAAAATCTACCAAATAATGTTTTCTTGTGTGATGGTGTATTCTGTTTAAAACTGTCATAAAAATAACTAAATCAAATTTAAACTGTCTTAAAAACAGATTATAATCGGTCTTTGCGGATTTTGAAATGGACTGTATCAGCCCGGTTGACATCCATAGTCATAAAATGGTTAAGATAATTATGAAATTTATGTTTGTCATACAATATACCATGTTCGAATGGCTATTCAAAAAAAAATTATCTTGTAACAAGGTTTATCTATGGTTTTGACTTTTTTTATAGCGGTGCACTCTTTCTCTTATTTGTGTCATTTGTTCCCTGTCTTTCTCTTATTTGTGTCATTTGTTCCCTGTCTGCTGCATCAGGTTCTTCTATGGCAACAAAGTCAGATTTTTGGCATTGTATCCGCAAAATCTTCATTTGAACTGTTTGATATTTTGATAAAATTATGTAATCACATTGTAACCATTACAACTTTTTTTTTGTAAGTGTATATTTTAATCTTGGAAAATCATATAGAATCTTCCATTTTTTCTTTTAAACTCCAAATGTTTTCTTAATGACTTAACGCAATGACACATGATATCGGTTGAATAGTTCTTGTTTATTCTAGGAGCTGGACCAAAGTTGAATTGATACATATGAGATGGAGTCCCACGTTGTAGCGCCTGATAGTAAATTTTGTCTTTTACAATAAATAACCATATTATGTAAATATTGTAATCTATAATTTTTATAGTTTATAGTAATTAATATATTCTAACAATCGTGAAAACCTATTATTTTACATATATAAATATGGTATACAGTTAATATTTATAACTTAAAAATAATAATTAATTTTTTGTTCTTTTACATATATAAATATGAAACAATAATGAGTTATCTTTTTATAGTAGTTAATTTATAATATAAAATAATTAACTTTAATTATAATTTTTTGAATTTTATTACTACATTTGTAGGTTGATGTAAAAAAAAATCTATATGTGATATTCTTCAATATCCCTACTATATAAAAATAAATTTTCATAAATTTTCATAACCTAAACTATAATTTTAATAGTTTACATACACTAAACTATAGTTTTTAAACATAATATGATAATAAAATATATTTGTACAAAGTGCACACTTTTAAAATTAAATAACTATACTTTCACTTTATGTATAATTGATGTATTATTTGTTTATTTAAATTTCTAGATTAATTATTAAAAAATTACATTATCACTTCATTTTTAATACCTATACTATAAAATAATTACAACTAAAAACTTGTTCTTCCAAGTAGAAAGCAAATCATGTCTTCTTTTTTTTTTTTTTTGCAAACAATTTAAATCATGTCTTCTTTCTTCTTCTTTTTGAGCAACACGTCTTGTTTCTTTATTTTCTTTTAAATGAGAATGGATAAACCAATGTGATAAACCAAATATTTATCGTGCTTTTTATTAATAAAAATAAAATTTTATTTTATTTTGTGCGTTTTACAAAAAACCATGGATAATAGTAGATGTGAGTTTTTGAAGTGCTTAAATTATCTTTTCCTCAGTAAAGTTACATCGAAATGTGCACTACATTTTTTTTATAAATCACTAACTTTTGGAGAACATAGTGATTAGTGACATCAGTGAAATTTCAAAAATTACCCTTGAAAACCATCTCGCACTTGTCCCCTTTAAAAACCTAAGTTAACAAATAGTGATAAACTGCTCAAACAATGAAAATTTTATTTTTCTGCGGCTTTGTCGGTGGACGATGTGATGTTTTGCTTAGATTTTTCATTGTTATTTGTTCCTTTGTTTTTTTTTCTAATACTTTGTAAAAGTCTATTTCTTATATAATACTTTTCGGTGTGGTTTTTGATCACTAATTACTTATGGTTATTTCATAATGTGTATTTTCTCAATTTCGTTTTACTTTCATCTTCTGCGTCTTCATCCACTAAATATATATTTATAATAGATTTTGTTCCACGATTTAATTTTGATTAGAATTTTTATTAAACTGATGATTTTTGACATAATTTTACGGTTTGCTTCTGTCTAAGTTGATCTTTTGAAGTTAAAAAACACTGAAACAATTAAAGATAAGTTGTTTTATTCAAACGAAAAACCAATTTTGGTTTAGAAATATAGTTTTTATAAAACTTTTTTTTATGATCTTTGATGTATTATTCCGATTTAACAGTAACAAATGTTTAGGATATACAAGATACGAGAGATGCAAGGTTGAATGAAAAAAAATCAGTGTTTCTCCATTCTTCAACATGAACAGGCCTCTCTGATAACTGATGTAAGGTTTTTACACTAAGCATGTATTTCAACATCCTTTTAAGTTTGGATTAGAATAGAAGTTAGAAAAGATGAAGCCAAAAAAACATATGTAACAGCAGATGCAATCCTATATAAAATTATTTATGTTTGGATACTTCCATTCTTATTTGAAAAATTGATCTCCAACATTTCACCGAATTGCAAAGTGTACTACTTACATTATTGAGAATCCACCGAACAAATTTTTTTGGGTTTGACATCTCTCAAACACGTGCATTTTACTGTAGAAATTATTAAAGTACTTGGGGATAGTTACTAATAGGATGAATGGGGTTGAAAAGATTTTGTGCAATATGGGTTTAATTCGAGTCGAAGTATGAAAATATATACTTTCACTTTATCTGAAAGGTTTGCGGTACAAATCTTGCCATAATTAAAATATTCTATTTCATTAAATGATTCACACCAAATTTGAAAAGATTGTGTTCCGCACACAATCTTGATTTTTTTTTTTTTTTTTTTTTCTTTTCCGTCAATAGATAAGTAGATTATAGGTCAAAGCCCAACATTACAAAAAACACTAAACACATACACCCAGGCCCAAGGCCCACCAAACGCGACCCTAGAGAAACCAAAGGCGGTGCCTCCGCTTCGATCACGGCCTCCACCGCTTCCAGCCATCACCGGTGATCCAATCGACGATCCACCGGGATACACCATCAGTCGCTGACTTCACACTCTCTTAGCCGCAAACGCTTACACCCCGAGCTCACCATAGTGGAGAGATGCAATCGGCATACCGAGATCTCATCCGTCTCTTTTCATCATCGGAGCTGGGAGTAAAGCTTCGCCGACCCATCAACCTTCAACACCCGATAGCATCGATCGTCTTCCGACGAGAGCTCCTCAAACGACACATTAACGAAACAGCAAACAGACAAGGATAAAACCAAACCCTAAAAACGTAGAGAAACCAAAAGCCGGCAAGGCAAGGCAAAGTCCGCCTTCACCCCCCAGAAACTGAAGCCGACGAACGCAGAGCTGAAGAAGCCTCCACTCCCCGGGAACTAGATCGGCGGCGATGGATCTGTAGAAGCCTCCACCTCTCGGAAAAACCTTAATCAGACGAACCGACTTCACCACACCTCACCCTTTACCCGATCGCGCCGTTACTCCAGTTCCCGCGCCACCGCGTATGTCTGTTCACTCCGCGAGTTAACGACGGCGGTGGGACGTGGACCAGAGCTTCGACAAGGCAAACAGAGAGAGGAGGTAAAGGAGAAGCCGGGGAGCTTTTCTAATCGGAAGAATATGGGCTCCGGCGACGGCACAGACGCTCACGCGACGACCGTACGCCGGACCCAAACAGATCTGCTTTTCTCTCTCTCTCTACGGTGGTTGGTGGAACTTCAAGTCTTGATATATTCTGTAAAAATAAATAATATAATATCACCAATTTAGATTATTACTCAAATCGTTTATATGAAATTTTTATATGCCGCAGATCTTGGAATTGTAAGGAAACACATAAATCTTCTTTAAAAATGCCAGAATTATTAAGGTTCCTACCTTTTTTTTGTTCGCAAATCTGAAATCTCTGTTACATATTTTTAAAATTTGTTGTTAGATTTCATTAACAGTAACTATTACACTATTCAAAAAGAGGAATATTTGATTCAATAATATACTTGTGGTCTGTTATAAATAAATAGTTCACATGTTATATTTATAGTGCTAAATTAATTGTTACACCGACTATGTACTATTGAAATTCTTTTTTTTACTGTAGTCTTAGATTGAAATATTAGTAAGTGTAAAAATATCAAATATAAGCTTTACGAAAACATAGTGACATCTTATTAATTTATGATGAGAATTATTTGGAATAAACCCATTTATTATTTGGTTCAATAATTTATGTTGATCATTATTTGAAAAAAATATTTGGTTGAGTTAGGGTCTGATTAGTTTCTCCACTACCAACCGCAAACACAACTTTTGTGGTTGGTAACGGTTGTTAGCATTTTACAACAATCACAAAATACGCTATAAATCGTTTCAAACCGATTAATCTCATGGGTGATGTCCATTGGCATCAAACAGTCTCTGTTGCTCGCAATGTAAATTAGATATCCATATCAGCTGGCCACCTAAGTGACTAATCTGAGTTTGATAGGTTTTGAATCCGGAATGGTTAGAACCTTTCCAAAGATGTTGTACCACTCGACCACTCTTGTGTGGATGTGTTATGTATCTGTTTTTGTTTCCTTTTTTTTAATTATGTAGTCATATATGTATATGTGTTTCTTTTTTTCAGGACCATATATATGTATGTGTTTATTATGAGGTTTACTATTTGTTACTGTGTACCGGTTCATAACAAAATACATAATTACTTACTATTTTTTTATTTGGTTGATTATTATTTAGTTTTTTTTTAATGTATAATGAATTGATTTAACATGTGTAAAAAAGATTTGTCGTACTTGGATTCCAAAAATATTTATTGTTGGGTTCTATTTTTTTTTGTTCTCTACTACTAAATTGGTGTCAGGCTGATGATGAATGTGCTTTATGATTTTTTTTCTGGTTATTTTGTTTGTGCTTGCACTTTTTTCCAATAATTGTTATTCTATGTTATTGGTCTTAATGTGACTTATGTTTATTCGGTTTTAGTAGATGTGTATGTGATTGTGATTTTTGAGAATCTATATCACTTAGTTATGATATATGTCTTATGTGTATATTTTATTCACCTTTTTTTTTAAATTCCTTCATATAAGCATATGTTATGTTTCTGTTTCTTTTTTTAATTAGGTAGTCATATATGTATGTGTTTTTAGCACCATATATATATATATATATATCAGTGTTTATTATGAGGTTTAGACTCCGAATGGGAAAAGAGGATCGACAGTAGCGGATCGACAAATCAAGCGGATCAAGAGAAACAAGAATGAAACTAAAGGTACAAGAGTGGATCAAGCGGATCTAGCGATCCAAAACATATATTTAAATGGTAAAAGCGAATAAAAACGGTATAAAATACTGTAGAAAATTTAAATAACTATATCAAATTTATGTTACTATTTTTAGGGTCGATGATCTATTTCCCCTCGTACCTATTATATAGCATCAGTTCCTCACCGAACTATGACTTACTGTAAAATCTGTATGAATTAAAAGTTGTAAACATATTTCTCCTCGAAATAAGAACTGTAAATTTATTTCTCCCTCAATCGAAAAATTCTAAACTCAATTACACGTAGACCATGGTTCTACCCAGCTTAATGCTAACCAAATTTTTTTTAACCAATTAAACCAAACAAAATCCAATATTAAATCAAATCCGACCCGGTTTCTTTGTTCTTTTTCACTTTTTTTTTGAACACCAAATATATTAAAACTCCAAACAAATCAGTTGGGTGAAGCAGAGTACAAAGCGGACTTGGCCAAAGAATCAGCCTTAGAGTTTACAGATCTCGAAATGAAACTAAAGGAAATGTGCGAAAAACTAGAGGATAACGTCTCGATGTCCCGAATGATTCCGTAGATACCAGCCGAGTGGCACGTCGAGGAGAGGGCACTGATAAGTGCCTAACAATCTGACTTGATGCAGAGTAAGGAGATTCCAGCGTCGATCGCGTGGAGAAGAGCTGACCGGATGGCTAAGGCTTCCGCCATCAAAGGGGCCGAGACGTGTTCAAAAACACGGGTGCCCTGCAGAATCACATCATTTTCACAGTTCACCATATACCAACCGCAGCCCGCCTTGTTCATCGCCGCGTTCCAAGCTGCATCGGTGAAGCATTGAAGTGCAAAGGTATTCGCAGGGGAGGGGGGTAGTCGATAGCTCTGTACTGTAGGTGGAGTAGGGGGTGATCGCTGAGCTTCATTCCAATCCCGAGCATTGGCAACGGCCTTGGAAAAGATATCCGAGGGGTCGAAAACTCTATTTTCGAAGATGAGATAGTTCCTTGCGGTCCAAATCCCCCAAAGGATCCATGGGAACAGAGTTTCCTTTGCTCCTAAAGGCGGGAGGTTGATTGCGCGTGTAGATTCCAAGAAGGCTGTTGTAAAAGAGTCTGTATCTGCCGGTGAGAAGTCGTTGTTCCAGATGCTCGCTGCCCAGACTCGCCTTGTGAAGGTGCAGTGGAGGAATAGGTGATCCACCGTCTCGAATTCCCCACAGCGGATGCAGGAGATGTTAGTAAGCATGCCGCGCTTTGCTAGATTTTCACCTAGGGGCAGAGCTCCATGAATGATTTTCCATAACAGCAAATTTAGTTTAGGCGAGGTTTTGCTGGCCCATACTGCCTTGTTTAGCGACTGATGTGTAGCTCGCTGTGCTTCTGTGGCCTCGTCAACTTCAATCTGTTCCATGGAAGTTGCCACGAAGTATCCAGACTTAACAAAATAAGTGCCCGTCTTTGAAGCTAACCATGCGTATGAGTCCGCAGCTCCTGTAATGCTTGGTTGTAGACGTTGAATCTCCGGTAGCAGGTGCGGTAGGGAGGCCTTGATTCTCGTAATATTCCATTCTCCACTTCCCCTACAAATAAGATCAGCCACGACCAAATCTTGATCCACTTCTGTTGCTGGTCCTATCGGGATGGAGGGCTGGTCAGTGCTGAGCCAAGGATCTTTCCAGACCCTGGTACTTTCGCCATTGCCTATGACCTTGCCTAACTGGCAGAGAAGTAGGTCCCTGCCTGCGATGATACTTCGCCACCCATGTGACATCGTCTTTGTCTCAGGTACTTGGAGGAAAGGAGCTTTGATGCAGTACTTGCCATTTAGGACCCGGGCAAGTAGACAGCCGGGCTTAGTGATGATCCTCCATGCTAGTTTCGCAAGTAAAGCCTTGTTGAAAGCCTGAATGTCTCTGATGCCTAACCCACCAAGAGCTTTGGGCTTTGTAAGCTTGTCCCAAGCCACCCAACACATCTTCTTCTTTTCCGGTGATGCATCCCACCAATATCTTGTGAGAGTGGACTGGATTCGTACGCATAGACTTATAGGGAGCAAGAAACAAGTCATGGCGTACGATGGAACCACAGTAAGCACTGCCTTTAGCATCACGAGCTTTCCAGCACTTGAAAGCTGTCGGCTAGACCAAGAGACGGCTTTGCATCGAATGCGATCAACAATACCAGTGAAGAGATCTTTTTTCCGTCGTCCAAAGTGTTCGGGTAGACCCAAATATTTACCTGTTCCTCCCTCCTTTTCAATCCCGAGGTGTAGTTTAACACGTTGCCGTATTACCTGCGGGGTCTTAGCTGAGAAGGAGATTGAGGATTTTGATGCATTAATCAGTTGTCCTGAGGATATCTTGTACTGGTGGAGGATGTGTAGGAGCGTCGAGCAGCTTTCTTCATCTGTGTTAAGGAAAAACATCGTATCGTCCGCGAACAACAAGTGATTTAGACGAGGTGCAGATGTAGCGACTCCAATACCAGCGAAATGGCCGCTTCGTTGAGCTCTCTTACAGAGGCCGGAGAGGACTTCTCCACAAATAATGAAGAGATACGGAGATAGCGGATCTCCCTGTCGGATGTCTCCAGACGGTACTACTCTCCCATGTACTGAATCGTTAACAAGGAAGGAGTAGGATACCGTGGTTACGCACTGCATGATCAAATTGACGAGTCTGTGTGCGAACCCAAACCGGAGCAAAACCGTCTCAATAAAGTGCCACTCTAGCCGATCATATGCTTTACTCATGTCCGTCTTGACAGCCATTGAGCAATTAACCACTGCTTCTGAGTTTTTGAGGGTATGTAGAATCTCATGTGTGATAAGTACATATTTTTCCCTCTTTTTTCTCAAATTGACGAGTCTTTGTTCTTTTTCACTATACTCATATTTTTCCCTCTTTTTTCATTCTTATGTATCGAAGAAAGCTTACGTTTGAAGTTGAATAAATAAGAGGAAGACGAAAGCTAAGTTGGTGAAAGAGAAGAAAAACAATCTTAAAATTTTATTGAGTATCAAAGAAAATTTGTTTTTGACTACAACAGAGATGAACAGACTCTTGTAAATCTACGAACATAAGCCATCCGATTTTATTATAATCTACTATGATTTTGGCTCCTCCATTAAACTAATGATACATAACCTTCCAATCCTAACAAAAAGTTGATGAACTAGCAATCGCCAAGGATTAAATCCATAACAGATATGCGAATCACCAAAGTCAAATTCACTGACCCGATTGAATCCATAAACAAAACAAGAAACAAACACGATTGAATTATGAGAAACTACATAATGAGTCTCATGATCAGGAATCACAGGTCAATAACACATATGTCAGAATAAAAGAAAAAGTAGAAAAAAAATCTGAGTCGGGTGAAGAAGAAGGAAAAAGAAACCAGGTCGGGTCTGTATATGTCGGATTTAGTTTAAATTAGATTTGGTTTGGTTTAATTGGTTAAAATTGTTTTGATTAACACTAAACCGGCTAGAACCATAGTCTAGGGATAATTAAGTTTTGAATTATCGACTGAGGGAGAAATAAATTTAAAGTTTTTATTTCGGGGAATAATAAGTTTACAATTTTTAGTTCATGGAAATTTGAAACAAGGTCATAGTTATTTGATGCTATATAATAGTTACGAGGGGAAAATAAATTGTGGACTCCTATTTTTATAACTAAAAGTAATTATTTAAAAAAAACTATGATGCCATAATTATAATTTTATTTAAAATATGAGAAAATAATTTAAAGAGAGATGTATAATTATTTTTAGGTTTTAAATTAATATATATATATCTAAATTAATATATATATATATATATATATCTAAATTTTGGATGATTTTCAAAATATATTCTTTAACATTATTATTTAATATTTTATATTCATAAATTACATGAAATAATTACAAAAAAAACTTCTATAGTATATTATCAATCTTTTAAATCAATATATATGTAAATTAGAAATCATAAATATATTTAATTTTATAATATGTAATCTAGAAATTTGTTAAGAAAACATAAAGTGTTTTCTTATAAATCACTTTGAAAAGTTCTTTTATGTATTTTGTTTTACTGGTTCAAGTAATGAAAAAATATTACATAGTGAATAATTAATGAAAGTTTTTGGTTAAAACGCTTTCATTAATTAGGAACGTTACATAGAGCAGGCGATGAAAAAATTAAAGAAAAGGGAAGGATGTCAACCACATCATAAATGGAGGTATGGACTTATGAAAAATTAAAAGACAATGTTATTTTTATTTTACTTTTTTTATCAACATAAACAGACTCAACTAAGACTCTGCAAACCAAGATGGTAACTCTGCATCCATATGAACGAGGAAAGACGATTGTTTCCTACCACTTCGAGCAAGACTGTCCGCCTTTGAATCTGGGTTTGGGGTATATGAATGAGTTCTGATTGATGAAAACTTATTTGAAGAATCTTGACGTCTTCTTAATAAGTTGCAAAGACAGATCATTCTTCTAGTGCTAAAACCATATTCACCAATTGAGAACAATCCGTTGCAAATGTAACTTGTTATTGAGATAAATTCTTCATACATTCCGTATCCCATATAAGAGCCTTTTTCACTTTTTTTTCTTAAATTAAACTGTTATTTTAAAAATTGAAAAAAATAAAAGTGAAAGATGGACTGAATATAACACCCTATTTTATGGAGCATAGTTACTCTTAATAGACATATCCGTTCATTTGTTCATTAGTTTTGGCTGCTTGTGGTTCAAAATTATCTACAAGTGGATGATACACATTTATTTATATTTTGTTGAATGAAAATTGGTAGATGGAGGCTCCACTTAGGTAGAAGAACCACATTTTGGTATGCCTTACATTTAAACCCTTATTATTTGTTACAGTGTACCAGTTTAAAACAAAATACATAATTGTTTGCTATTTTTAATTTGGTTGGTTATTATTTAGTTTTACTTTGAATGTACCATGAATTGATTAGACATGTGGAAAAAAGATTTGGCGCAAATGAATTCCAAAAATATTTACTGGTGAGTTCTATTTTTATTTGTCTACTGTTATTTTGGCGTTAGGTTGACTATGACTAGTGTTTTGTGATTTTTTTCTTGTTGTTTTGTTTGTACTTGCTCTTTTTCCAGTAAATTTGTTCCTATGATATTTTTCTTATGTGTCTTTTGTTTATTCCATTTTGGTGGATATGTATGTGTTTGCGAAAAGGGCTTAAAACGACCCAAACAATTTTTATCGTGCTAAATACAACCTGAGCAAATGATCCGTGCTAAATATGATATTAATCTGACTAAAATTTAAATAAACTACCTGAAACTTCCGTTAACCAAAACGATCGTTTTGCTTAATAAAACCCCCATCTCTTATGGAGACTCGAACCCTTTCTTTGACGTCAATAACCAAACACTTTGACCACTATGTCAAAGTAAACTATTCAAAATAAATAACATAATGTGATTAGGTACAAAGACGAGGAAGATCACTAAGGAATAAGAAGAAGAATATGTCGTTGGTGTGGCTAGAAGCGGCTCTGCCTTTGGGAATCATCGGCGGGATTCTTTGCACTATGGGAAATTCTCAGTATTACATCCACAAATTTTATTATGTCTGTCTATGAATTTTTTCTCCTTTCTAATTTCATTCAGTCTCTCTATCTTTCTTAGGAATTTGACAATTTAATCAAATTGGGTCCAAATTTGAGTTTGATGATTTTAATTTGGGATTGAGCAGCTGAAGCACATATGGCACGATGCATGGAATGGTGCTATCGAGAGACTCGACAAGCTCATTCCTCATGACCAGGTCTCTGTTGCTTTCTCTAAATTGTGATCTTCTTTCTTTATGAATTAAATTTCACATGAAATTCATAACACTGTTTTTGTTGTTATTTATTTATAATTGCTATATATATTATCAGTTGTTTAATTTGGCCTAGTGGTCAAAATCATTTGTTAATTGTCAATTACTTGAGTTCAAGCCTCCATAAGAGATTTTTTTTTTTAATTAACCAAAATGGACGTCATCGTTTCGATTGTATAAGATAAGTTAATGGGTGTCTAACTTCTGTCACGGTAAATGTTAATTTAGGCATGTTTTAAAGTTCATATAATTTATTTGAATTTCAGTCTAATTAATGATGTATTTAGCATGGATCACTTGTTTGGATCGTATTTAGCAAGACGAAAATTGTTGGGTCGTTTTAGGCTCTTTTCCCTGTATGTGATTTTGATCTTTGAGAATCTATACCACTTAGTTATGATATGTTTTATGTGTATCATACGCCTTGCTTTTCAAATCCCTTATTATAAACATATCTTATGTGTCTGTTTTTTTTAATCAGATTGTCATATATGTATGTATCTTTTAGCACCATATATGTATGTGTTTATTATAAGGTTTATTATTTGTTACAGTGTACGTGTTTATAACAAAATGTTTATAACAAAATACATAATTGCTTACTACTTTTAGTTTGGTTGGTTATTATTTAGTTTTCTTTTGAATGTACATGAATTGATTGAACATGTCCAAAATATTTATTGGTGAGTTCTATTATTTTTGTTCTCTGTTAGATTACTATTTTTTTTGTTGGCTATAGCAACTCTTACATTTGGATTTATTTTGACATTTTTTTTTAATTTTTAGTTTCTATTTATTTATTATTTATGTGGAGTATGTTTCAGCATTTTTCTCCTTTTTCTAGAACTGACTGATAGTTTTCTGTTTCTAATGGTTCATTGCTAGGGGTCTGGGTTTATACCTTGTATACAGAGTTGGTCTTAAGCATAATTTACCAAAGCATTTGTCTATAGCCAACTAAAATTTTAAGAAACATATATATATAAACATCCAAATTTTTATAATATATATATATTAAACATTTCCTAAATTTTTATAATCCTCAAAATTTCAGGATCTGCCTTTGTTTATACTTTTTTTGTTTGTTATGAAACTGCATTACAGTTGATTTTGCAGTTTGTGAATTTGTGGGAGCTTGAGACGTCAATGATTGTGGAAGGAATGACGTTGGACATAAAATCTAAACACTAAGTCTTAGGTTTACCATAACAAAGCGGTAATTTTGTTATAAGTTAATATATTAAATGGACTATTAATCCGATTCAACTACACTTAAATATAACACTATAGATTCTTATGACTTGGCGCTTTCGGCCTATGAAGGCCGTACAAAAAAAACTTTAAAAAAAAAAATTTAGCTAGATATAGAAGTGGCATAACAATTTCCAGAAGTGTAAGTATGATCTTATATATTACGGTCTTTGTTATTTTTTATTCAATTCTATTAGGATAATGATGAAGTTTATACGATACGATAAGTGTAGTTCGTTAGATAAGTTTGAGTTCATGTTTATCTCCTATTTTATAGGGAACTCTCCTTGTATAAATACCATTGTAAACTATGATTGGAATAACACAGAAACATTCTTAATATCTTGGCATGGTATCAGAGCCAAACCAATAGATTTTATTTCGATTTATCTCTTGATCTCGTTCTGCATCTTTAAACAATGGTTGGAACAGAATCAAGCTTGACAAGTAGTGTAGCAGGATTGGTTTCTGCTACTCCAGATGTCCGCATGTCTCCTTACTATCTGCATCCGTCAGACAGTACATGACATGTTCAAACTCCGATTCTGTTGAATGGAGCGAATTACGAAAGGTGGTCGAAGCTAATGATGAAATCTCTTGGTACCAAAAGGAAGATTGGGTTTGTGGATGGAACCTTAAAACGTCCAGTGGGAAAAACTGAAGAGGAAGAGAAGTGGGATATGGTGAATGCTATGGTTATTGGATGGATCTATAGCGCCGTGGAACCTAAGCTATGGCCTTCAATATCGTTGGTCGATAGCGCTAAGACTATGTGGGGAAGTCTCCAGAGGAGGTTCTCGGTGAGTGATGATACACGTATTCATCAGTTACATGCTGATATTGTGGCATGTAAGCAAAACGGTGAAACGGTGGAAAAATATTTCAGTAAACTCAAAATCATGTGGGATGATCTTGCTGATTTTGAAAAAGGGTTCTCATGCTGTTGCGGGAGCTCAGAGTGTGGTTCGATGTTGAAGTATGAGAAGATGCAAGAAAAAAATCGACTGCATCAATTCCTGATGGGGTTAGACAACTCGCGGTTCGGAACGACTAGATCGAATCTGTTGAGTAGACAAATGGAGCTCAATCTTGACTCTGTTTACTCTCAGATTATTCAAGAGGAGAGACATCTCAATGCCATGAGAACTTCTGACGATAAGATACCGGCTGTGGGATTCTCTGCTACGATCGCATCTTCTCTTGTTCAACCTACTGTGACGAATGCGCAGGCAGCTGCCACAAGATTTACGAAGTCACCGACGGTTTGTTCTCATTGTGGAAAACAAGGCCATGATTCCACGATTTGTTTCCAAGTTATTGGTTATCCTGATTGGTGGGATAAGAACAAACCAAACGGTGGACGAGGAGGAGACAGAGGAACCAGAGGCAGAGATGTTCAAGGAAGAGGTCGCGGTGGACGAGGCTCGGGATTTCGAGCTTACAACACACAGATTGCGGAATCTACGCACGGTGTTGACACTCAGGGAACATAATTCCAAACTTTACCGCAGACCAGTGGACAACTCTTGCTCAGTTTTTGAACAATCAAAAATCAGCTCAAAACGAGAAACTTACAGGTAAAGAAGAAAAATTACTTTTGTTTGGAAAGGATCGACGGTTTGACATTGTCATAGATTCCAGAGCCTCACATCATATGACGGGAGATGTCAAAATCCTTACAGACGTAATGAAAATTGCACCTTGTCCTATATCTCTTCCAAATGGACAAATTGTGTGGGCTACAAGTCACGGAAGTCTGAATCTTGCGGGTCGTCTTGTTTTAAGACATGTGTTCTTTGCACCTTCTTTATCTGTTACACTCATCTCTGTTGCTCAGCTTCTTCGTGATGTTGCAACCTTTGTGTTGTTCACTAAAAAGTTTTGTGTGATACAGGATCTCGTTTCGAAGACTTTGATTGGAGCGGGTAGAGAGCGTAACGGGGTTTATCATTACGAAGGTGCAGTTGCATTTCAGGCTGGTTGCATGAGTGTGGATTCAAGCATGGATTTGTGGCATCATCGTATGGGACATCCATCATCTAAAGTTCTTTCAGTTTTAGCCTCAATTGGTGGTTTTTCTAATAATTTGGGTGTTTTAGAACAGTCATGTGGTGTTTGTCTGCGAGCTAAACAAACTCGGGACACGTTTTCTCTCAGTCTTAATAAAGCAATTGATTCATTTGATTTAGTGCACTGCGATCTTTGGGGTCCATATCGGGAACCATCAACTAATGGATCACGTTATTTCCTTACTATCGTTGACGATTTCTCGCGTGCTGTATGGACGATACTGCTCTTAGAAAAATCAGAGGCTCCAAATGCACTTAAAACGTTTTGTGCGTTTGTTACACGACAGTTTCAGAAACATATCAAGACTATAAGAAGCGATAATGGTCCAGAATTCTTGTGCTTGCGAAAATTCTTTGCTGACGAAGGAATTGTTCATCAGACATCGTGCGTGGAGACTCCACAACAAAACGGCCGGGTAGAGAGAAAACACAGACATATTTTGAATGTGGCTAGGGCATTGCTCTTTCAGGGTAACTTGCCTAAGAAGTATTGGGGCGAAAGTGTGATGACAGCCACCTACTTGATCAACAGAACGCCTACGGCTGTGTTGAAGAACAAAACACCATATGAGTTGCTCTACGGATCTCCTCTCTCTTATGAAAACCTACGAGTGTTTGGTACTATCTGCTATGCTCGATGCATATCGCGAAACAAAGACAAGTTTGATCCTCGGAGTTCTCGTTGTGTATTTCTTGGATATCCTATGGGTAAAAAAGGCTGGGTGGTTTGCGATTTGGAGTCAGACAAGTTGTTTGTGTCTCGTGATGTGGTCTTCCACGAGAATATTTTTCCATACAGAGACATCTCTCCGACGGACAAATCCTCTGACGCGACTGTTCCTAATCATATGATCCCACAAATAGTGGACATGGAAGATCCTGGAGAGTTGGAAGTTTCTGTAGATACAGTCGTGCCGTCGGGTAATGAGCAAGGGGGAGACATCACTGAGACAGGGGGAGTTAGTTCTTCTCCAGTTGAAGTCACTGATCAGGAGTCTTCTTCTGCTACTACGACAGTCCAGAATAATACCACCACAGAAACAGATGGACACCTAGGACGTGGTAGACGTGAAAAGAAACAATCTGTTTTGCTTTCTCCATATGTGCTTTACTCAGCACAACACAATGATAAACCCCCGAGCTCACCTGCTTCTACTCCGTGTCCATCAAAGTCTGGTACGTCCTTATATCCCTTAACTAAGTATATGTCATGTCATCGTCTCTCTCCTGCGATGCAGAGTTTCTCTGCAACCATCACAGAGCATTTTGAACCAAAGTCGTATAGAGAGGCTGTCAAACACAAAATATGGCGTGGTTCTATGAAACATGAGATTGTTGCGTTGGAAGACAGAGACACATGGGAAGTAACAATTTTACCTCCAAACAAACAAGTTATTGGATGTCAATGGATTTATAAAAACAAGTATAATGCCGATGGAACATTGGAGCGACCAAAATCAAGACTTGTTGCGTGTGGAAACAATCAAGAAGAAGGGATTGACTACACTGAGACGTTTGCACCAGTTGTGAAAATGACTACTATGAGAATTGTACTTGGAGTTGCAGTATCTAGAGGATGGGAACTTTCACAAATGGATGTTCATAATGCATTTTTGCATGGTGATCTAGAAGAAGAGGTGTATATGAAGTTGCCTCCTGGTTTCTCTACGCCTGATGACAACCGTGTATGCAGACTTAAGAAGGCCATCTCCGGTTTTCGTCAATCACCTCGATGTTGGTTCTCAAAGCTTTCCAAAGCTCTTCTTGAATTTGGGTTCAAACAAAACTACAAGGACTACTCTCTGTTCACATTGACTCGCAAAGGAGCCTCACTGTTCGTACTAGTCTACGTCGACGACTTGATAGTAGGTGGGAATGATTCTGCTCTCATTACATTGTTTAAATCCTACTTGAGCAGATGTTTCCATATGAAAGACTTGGTATCTTGGCAAATTCAATCAACATTTTTATATAAACGGATCTTGTATTCATAGTTATAGTAACTTAGATAAAACTAATCTACAGTTTTTGTTATTACTAAAAAGGCAAAAGATACATAATACATCATACCGGAAGAAAAGGAAAACAACATAAAACTAAATAGATTTTGAAAATTGAAAACCCAAAGCAACATTAGAGTAAGAAAACACATGTAAAAAAGACTAATACAACGTCTTTCTTTTTTGTAAAGAGCCTTGACTAGTACAACGTTCTTCCCTGAAAAGGATAAGGATACACTGCACCAGATGTTTGTTACATAAAACCATAAGAAAAGACATGCAGACAACTATGAGTCAAGAGGAGGAGATCTTTCACTGTAGAATCGAGAAAGAACCTTACTCTCAAGAACCGCCAAGGCCTCTGAAGAGTTGATACATATGGGTGTCTTGTATTGAGCCGTCGAACCACCTTGGGAGGTGAAATATTCCATGAGAGAATCGAATGTTCCTTTCTGCACCACTCTTATCTCTAGAGCTCCAATGACTCCACCTTTACTCCTAAGTCTCCTATAAAGAGCATCAAATGATTCCTCTAATACAGAGCAACATTCCACCAATACCTTTTTATCAGGTTCAACATCTTTGATGGCTCTAGCTTTGAGTTCCCAGTAGAAAACATAGTGACCTGGAAAAGTGGAGACATCAGCATAGCATGTGAAGCCCATCAGCATTACATCTGAAGAAGACTCAAGAACAAGACTCGCCCGAGCCAAAGCCCTTAAAATGTCTTCCTCAGTTGTCATCTCTGTTTCGACACTTAAAACAATATTCTTTCTGCGCACGAATCTAAATTGAGGTGTACTATTGTAAAACCCAACAACCTGTAGAATATCTCCAATCAGATATCTTGTTAAACCGAAAGAATTAGTGACCACAGGTTCATAGTAACACCCTTGTTTGACGTTCACAAGATCAACAATGCTGGCTATGTCTCTCTCATGGTCAATAGGTAGGAACTCAAAGTAGGAGATGTTGGGCAAAAATGTGTAAGAAACATCTTGTGGTTTGCTAAGAGGATCCACGTTAAACCCAAACGTACTTTCAGAACATCCATATACTGTGGAAACTTGGGGAAGTTTGTTGGAATAAAACTCCAGTATTGGAATGTATTGAGCCATTTGTCCTGTAAAAATGGCTTCCAAAGACCTGGATTTGGGCCAAAGCCGTGTGATGATACCTTCCCATGACTTGTGGCTGCATATTTTTTCAATCAAATCCGCTAATTCAGGAAAAGGTCTTCCGAGAATGACCGAAACAGAGTTTCTACAGTTCAGGTCAGTGATCCAGTCGCTAACATGACCTGATCGGATATTACTACACAACTCCTTCCAGTATTTTTCAAGAAAATTGATTGCTCGGACCAAAGTATAAGCAAAAGAAGCACGAACTTTCACAACTTGATCTCTCTGACAAAGCCCACACAAAAGATGACAATACATACTTTGGTTGCTATCCGGACACAAGGTGACTTGGTCGGGGCTTGTGACCTCTGACTTACCTTTTGATGGCCGGTTTTTGAAATAGTCACTCACTAAAAAGCATGTAGATACTGTAGAAATGGGTAAGCCGGAGAGGGTTGTGGATAGGTCTGTCAATTGGGTTGGACCGCACCCAAATGGGTATGTCCAACTGGGTGTGTTTTTTTCTGGGCTCAAAACACCCACACCCATATTTAGCCCACACCCAACAACACCCACACCCAATAACACCCATTACCCAACTGGTCAACCCAAGTTTTTTTTTCTGAACACATGTCCAAATCTGTTTAAATTCAATTTAAGTTCACTTTGAATATTAAACAACATTGAAATGTGATAGAAATATTCAAAATTGAGTAGTAAAATTTTGAAACTTTAAACAACATTGAAAAATCTGAAAATCTGAAACAATCTCAAAAGACTTAAATTTTTAACACTGTTTATGAATTCACTTTGTTCCGGCTTTGTAACTTTATCTCTCTTATTTGCAGCCTGCAACAACAAACAAAAAAGAAGATTCAACCTTTGCAGATATAAAAACCAGACATGAGAAGATTTTGACCCAAGTTAATGAGAAAAAATATAGCAATTATGACATATTGCAATCAGAACACAGTGTTAACAACGCTGACATATAGCAATCAGAACACAGTGTTAAGGACAAAGAAGACTAACTTCAAAACGATCTTTTCAATATGACCAAAGCAGAACACATTGTTAATTAGCCTAACCTAATCAAAGCAGAGAGCATAAATAACAGAGAAGAGAGTCCAAGAGATACCTGGTGAAGTGAATGAAAATGCTGGTTTTTGAATCCAAAACAAAACAAAAAATGAGATTCATTAGCCCACAAACTCAAACAAGTTACTTGCAACTTGCAAGAGTAAACTAAATCATTTATCTTCAGATCAATAGCTAGAACATTTCAATGTGTAGAATCATACCTCAATTCAAGTTTATAGACTCTCCACTCTCTTCTTCTTTCTCCTTCTCTTTATCCTCTTCTTCTTTCTCCTCTTCTGTCTTCTCAACAGACTCATCACCTACAAAAAAAAAGTATGAAAATTCTGAAGCAATTTAATATATGAATAGATTATAACCAACACTAACCCATTTCAGGAAACCCTTTTAACCAATTTCTTGTACAGACCAAGGCTTGGACATTAGTAGGTAGAAGACAGCTTCTGTACTTGTTAAGGACTCTACTACCAATGCTAAAAGATGATTCTGAAGCAACAGTTGTTATGGGTATACTCAGAACCTCTCGTGCCATTGTTGCCAACTCTTTGAACCGAGCTGAGTTGTCTCTCCAGTAATGTAACACATTCAGTTTCTTGTAAGCGGCCATGTCAAGCAATGGCTCATCTAGATATATGTCGAGAGCAGACTTGCCACTGCCAACAGCTTTCTGAGAAAAGAAGGCGTAGAAGCCCTGAAAAACAGGTTAAACATCACTTATATGATATCAGAAATTCATAACACTTATCAGAAATTACTACAGAGCATAACTTACCCCATAACCGGCAGGAACATCGGGTATTTCTCCTTGCGAAGTTGTTGCAGCACTACTGATTCTCTGGTTTTTCTTGTAAGCTCCAAACAGTTTATAGATCTTTGAACGAACATTAGCCAACCTTCTCTTACAAGTAGACTGATCCAAAACCGAGAAACAATATTCTAAGAAGTGAAATTTCAGTCTTGGATCCAAAACTGCAGCAACTGCAAGGATGTCGTTGTATTCTTCCCAGTATTTCTCAAACTCCAGTGCTTGAGTTTTAGTAAACAGAGGGTGGAGAAAAGAAGAGGAGTGAGATTAATACTATCAAAATAATCAATTATTTGATTTTATCTGCTCTGTAGTTATTTAGATATTCGATGTCTTGATATCGAATTTTTTTTAAATATTTCTAAACGAATATCCTATTTAATCAGTATAAATAAATTTTTTTTTTTAAAAATAAATAATATATCTAGAACTATATAAAATAATATTATTTTATTCTTACAAAATTAAAAATAATATTTACTTTTAAAGCTGTCATAATAAAATAATAGATTTAATAAATAAAAATATTATAAAACTTACATAAAATATAATAACATTATTTATACATATAATTTCTAAATATATATATGAGATCAAATATCCGCTTTAAAAAAATATTTTGTAATTTAATTTATCTTTTACACATATTAAATTAAAAAATTACTTTCTTTTGTAAAGTAATAGATATCCTAATTTTTAAAACAAACTGAATCAAAATTTATGGATATCCAGATTTTACTAAACCCCATCTTAGAGCATTTTTATCGGGGTCAACCAGAGGGTTTCTAAACCTGTAGGCCCCACAAAAATCCTTAAATTCGGTTTCCAAAAGCGTGAGATGATGACCGATCTCAGCAGCGAATCTCACGTTCCCCTCAAACCCTTAAATCTTACTCTTGAAAACAAAGTATCACATAACGAGTCTCTCAACAATTCGTAAGAACACTAAAACAGCGAACCATAAAAACATGAAATGAGAGACTTATGAATTTTTAAAAATAAACCACAAAATATAAAACGAGATTCATTCACCCTCAAACCCAAATCTCAAGAGAATCAAATGGAGACAGAGCTAAACCTTAGAAGAAGATGACGTCTTTATCCAGAAGAGAAACCTTCAATCAAAAACGAGATTTAGTTTTAAGGGTCTCGGTGAAATCGTCGTTTTTGATCAGAAAATGAATGAATCGAAACTTACCTTGATTCATATAACTAAAGACAAGGCGTAAGGACTGATTCGTGTGTACGAGAATCTGGGAAAGAAAAAGAGAGATCAGGGAAGGAAGAAGACTATCGCAGAAGAAATCATCTGGAATCTGAAGTTTCTGAACTTTCCCCCAAAATCATCGTAACCCTAGAAAATAATTGTTTTGGGCCAACCCAACACCCATTTGGTTTAGACCAGTTTACCCATGGGCAAAGTTGGTTTTTAACCCAATTAGCCCATATAGTATTTGGGTGTAACTGTGGCCCGCCCATATTTATTTTCAAAGGGTTTGCCCATGGGCTGCCCAACCAATTGACAGTTCTAGTTGTGGATTCTGGTTTGATGCAATGAAACTCCATTGATTTTCCATCTTCGGCGCTTGTGTCTTTTGAATGCCTACAAACGAAGTGATATATGTTAAAATATTCACAAAATTATAAATAACTAACTTTTCTTATATTTAAATATGATTGATTTTTTACTGATTCGTTTTCTCCTTATAATCCTCTATATATTAAAAGAAAAACATTAATGTGTTCATATTATATTCGCCACGTGGCAGTCTCACATCAATTTAATAATGAATACACTGACGTATCAAATGCAAAGAGCTTCTTACCTATGATGCACCGGGACGGATACGGGGACAGAAACGGGAACGGAAGCGGGGACGGAAAACAAGAAAATTTAAAAATTATGGATACGGGTACGGCAAATATATACTAGTAAAAAATATAAAATATTTATAAAAAAATAAATTCTAACATAATTAGTAACATAATTAGATATAATTTACTATAATATGTCTATTTTGCCAACTAAAATTAGAAGCAAGATAACAGTGACAGTTAAAAAACAATTACACAAGCATTATGTCCCGTAAAAACTAGTCTTACTCATAGCTATGTTCTCTAACCGTCCTCAAGCCGTACCAGTGCTGTCGCCGTGAAGTACCCGTCCCCGAAACGTTTCCGGTACCGGTACGGCACCTAAATAGACGTCCCCGTGCTACATAGCTTCTTACCCAAACTCTACATAAAAGTACACTATATACTATTTTACGTTTTTTTCAATCTAAACTCACATGCATGATTCTACGGGTTATACAAATGTTCTACATAAAAAGACAATTTGCAAAAAATTCACTAATGTGTAGTTTTATTTTTACTTAGTTTTAATTTTAAAATTTTATCTTTCATGTGTTTTTTTGAACAAAAATTTATTTAAATGTTAATTAACGGTATCTTTATATATTTATAAACCATTTTTATATATTTTTACATACTCATACATGTAGGTGTGGGCACGAATCGGATATTCAGGGTTTTGGAGGTATTGTGATCCGATATGTTTCGTCCAAAAAATAATTATCCGATTCGATTAGATTCGTAGCCATCCGTATATACGGTGTCCCGGATATTCGGAAAATTTTAGATTTTTAACTAGTATCCAATTCGATCCGTAAAAATAAATTAAAAATCTAAGTAAAATAATATTTTTTATTACAAAAAAAAAACTTATTTACTTTTTTGAATACTAATAACTAATTTAATAAATTAAGTAAATAAAAATATTGTAAGACTTATATAAAATATAATATTTAGATAACTTATATATTTAATTCATTAAATATATGTATGTATATATATATATATATATATGCATATAACGGATCAGATCGGACATCCATTTTAAAAAATATATATAAAAAAATTATTATTTATGATTTGCTTCGTTTTTTACGGATATTGCATATCAGTATTTGCTTTGCTTCGTAGAGCTACATATTTCTATGTTCGAATCGAAAATGATAACAAATCGAATCAAAATTTACAGATATTTTTCTCAGCCCTATATACATGTGCACATTAATGTGAGCACCTATATAAATAAATATTCACTACAAGTGAGGATTCTAATTCTCTTGGAAGTTGGAATATTTTTTTAATGTTTCTTTTCACCATCGACCAAATTGTAATGAAATGATTTGTCTTCATAATTTTCTTTTCTTTTTCTTCAATTATTATCTAAATTTAATTTGAGTTTTTATGCATTTAAAAATTATAATATGAAACCATTGGTTCGACATCAGGACTGTCTAAAATTCATATAACATGAAACCAAACAAATAATAATAGTATTTGGTTATTATCGAAAAAACCAAAAACCTCAAATATTTTAACCGAATAAACAAAATAAATATTGATTTAGAATAATAGTTATATTTTAGTAGATGAAAAACCAAAAAACCGAACCGATATCCATATTAAGCAGACCTAATATCTTCTTATCTTAAGAAATAACAAAATTAATAATCTTATTTTGTGCAAGACGCAGATTATTACCTAGTGCTTCATTTATAAGATAATGAAAATGTTCACATACCTCCTATAAAATCAAATTAATGGGACAGTTCAAAGTTTGACATAACTACTTGGACATAACAAGGCCTCGGCATTTTACCTCTGCCAAATATCTGAACCGGAACCGAGTCAATAATACTCGATCCGAAACCAAATCAAATTTGTAAGTATTAAATTGAGTCCAAAATTAGTCTATCTGAAATAACCAAAACCGAAAAGAATCAAAACCGAAAAGTACCAATCCAAATAGACCCAAACCCAAAAAGAACCGATTCTAATAGACCCGACCCCATAAGAACCGATTTATACCTGATCAGAAACATGAATATCCGAAACTATGATTTTATGTATTTTATTTTCTATATTCAATTTTATAATTTATTTGAAATGTTTTTTACTATTGTTTTAATAAAGTAATATGAAATTTTAAAGTCAATTTTAAAGTTTAAAATATTTAATTTCAATTATTACTAGTTTATTTTTAGTTATTTTGCAAAATTTTAGATAAATATAACGGATTTCGACTAAATTTTGATGGAGTTCGGATATTTTATGTCTTTTTCGGATCCTAAATATTTGAATCAGAAATGGATAGCTATGGACCCGAAAGTTACAAGTTTTTTATAAGTATTTTAATTATATACATGAAGTGAATCCGAAAGAACCGATTCAAATCCGAACCAAAAATTTCCAAACACATAATTGGATCTAATTATCTAGGATCCGAAGGACCTGGATCCAAAAGGATTCGACACCAACCTGACCTGATACCCCAACGCTATGCCTAGACATAATGAGAGAGCGTAGAGCCAAAACGTATCCCATTTTCTTAGTGTAATCATTATAAATTGTGAAAAACATCTAGAAAATATTTACTTGGACATAACGAGAGAGCGTAGAGCCAAAATGTATCCCATCTTCTTAGCGAAATCATCGTTCACAGGGAAAATCTTTTGTTCCCCCCCTGAAGTTCCAGAGCTACACACAGAAAATTCAAAATTATTTAGAATCAACTATCACCCTATCATGTTTTTAAAAAGAATACATTCGGAGGAATTTAGTTATTGGTCCACCCGAAATAATCTCTGACGGCTCTCCATCCGCGACACGTTCAATATAAGGCTTCATATCTTCATAGCTCACCACCGGTACGTGTTTCTTGAAAAATGTTTTATCCGAGCTTCCATGAAGAAACTGTCGCAGGTACTCTGTTTTGGCGTTAAGTGTAAGTATCTCCTTCAGTAAATCGTTTTGTATCTTCTCTGCGTTCGTCGTTACCTCTTCCAGATCGCTGAGTTTGAAGCTCGAAGTCATTTTTGTTTGGTTATGCTCTCATTCACTTCAAGTATAAGGTTCTTTATGTGGCTAGTAGTATTTTATAGAAAAGTATTCAAGCGATTTGATTCGATTCGATTCGATTGTATTTGTATATTTTAAATTGCGTCTATCAAAACTTAGAAATTTGTGTAAATTGATTTCTTCAATAACATATGGTACTGTCAGATACATCAATTTATCTCTAACTTTAGGAGAGGAACAGACTATGAGAGGGATTATGTGAATCGATCAATTAATTAGCAATGGCATGTGACACTCTCACTATCAAATACATTAATTTATTTGTACTAAGATGTAGGAACATGCTAATATAGTAGTGTTATATTCGACATGTTGGTATACCGTGAGAAATTCTTTATCAATAAAGGTTTACCGTAAGAAATTAATTTTTTTTTCTTTTTCAATACTAAGTAATTCAATTGATCAAAAACACAAATGTTTGGTGACAGATACCGGATCTATCACAACCCCCAATTGATGGTGTAAAGAGCTCGTATGAGCAACAGAAACACACAAAAAAAAACCGTCGAACCAGAACATAGTTCATGGATTAATTGAGACGAATTTCCGTAGTCCCCGCTCTTTTTTCCAGTCAGAGTCGAAGCCACGAAGGATCCCTAGCGGAAATGTATGATTGATACCTTTATTCAGAAGTCATGCTATCTGCAATTCTTGTCGCTATTTGGTTCTTAATAAGAGATGTATGCTCAAGTGACCAGAAGTTCATGTTAGCATAAAACTGACTGGAAAAAAGCAAAGATGAATATCTTGCTTAATCCTAATCTCAAGATAATCAGAAAGACCGATGAAGCCACAAGTACAATTCATCCAACCCACAACATGACTAGAAACACTCTATCTGACAAGCCACTTTCCGTAACTGATGCAGCACGTACGCATGTTGGCGGAAATCTCGCGAAGATCTCAGAGCTAAGACCTTACGAAACTTACTCCGCAAGATCTTTATCGTTTAATCTTATCGTCAAGAAGAGAGACAACGTGTTGTTTTAAAACGAACTACATGTTGTTTAAAATATTAAAAAACATGTTGTTTTTGAATTAAATGGGCAAAAACGTTGGGCTTAATTTGGTCCAAAAGAACCATATTGAGCCTATGGCCCTTCACCAAGCCCAAGCCGAGCTAGACGGCGGCGGTGCGAGCGTTGGGAGATCTCTCTCACTTTTGCTCCTCTTCCCGAAGTGGGACTTTCTTTCTTTCTTTTCATTTAGCACAATTAAGGCCGATGCCCATTTCTTTTCACTAATTTACAATTATTCAAATAAGCCATGAGCTTTAATAATAACTAGATTTTGACCCTGCTTTAAAAGAGCGGGATTGTCTATTTTTAAAGATTTTATTTTATAACATACAAGTTTTACTTGAATTTGTATATAATTTGTTTTGTAACATTTTTAATAATTTTTTGCAAAAAACATTATTTAATAGTTGTTTTATATGTTTTGGATGACCAATATCAAAAAATGTTAATTTTGTGAAAATAATTATTAATTTTTTCAAAATTTAATCAAACTCAAAACCCATAAACTAAAACGTTTAATACGAGCGTATTGAGCCCAAATCGTATCTAAGCTATGATAGATTTATTGAACCTTAAATATAGATTTTATTTACTTGTTTAAATATCTATTTTTAAATGCAAAATATTTGTAGCCACATTTGGAAAATCGTATGAAATATGTTTATGTGTACAATTGGTTACATGATATGGATTGTTGCTTAAAACTATTTAAAAAAATCAAAATAATGAAATGAAGAATAAAAAAGATGCCATAATTATAGGAGTGTATCTATTCTAGGTGATTTAAAAAAAATAAAGAAAAGTTTACGTTAATGAGTGGCATGCATTGTAAATAACTTTAATAACTAACGGCAGAATCTTATGAGGGATTCTGCTTTAATATTATAGATTGATCCAGCACTTAGCACTAATAACTTTGAGCTTCAAAGGTTGTGTCTTTGTGGGTTTCTTTTCTAGAAATGTGAGATTGAGCTATCTTTATGGGAAAAGGGTTGTTCTCATGTTGAAGGAGGTTGAGAGTCTCAGTTCTCATTGTGAATTTACTGTGGTGACTGAGACGACTTCGAGACCAAAGGTGGATGAGATGCCTGTTCAACCCACTATTGTTGGTCAAGAACTAATGCTCGAAGGGTATGGACTCATTTCATGGAACAAGGAGTCGATATTGTGGTTATGTATTGCACGGGTGGAATAGGCAAAACCACCCTTCTTACACAACTCAACAACATGTTTACTGAAACATGTGTAGATTCGAGGTTGTGAACTTGTGATATGCTATTGATACACTAAAACTGAACCTTTCATACTGTCAAGTTAACAGTGGTAATTGTAGTATTTAAGATTCAATCCAGAGGACCAGTCTACACTTTATTCTTATGAGTTTTCAACTTAGCTAAAACTAATGGTAGGGTTTTGATTTAAGTAGTGACGTGCAAGTAAAGTAAATGATTGCAAAGAGTAAATTCAATATTAAAGAGAAGTCAGTCTAGGGTTTCTCATCGGGTGTCGATGCTAAACCAAACATTTATTCAAGCACATTGCAGCACAATCTAGAACACGGATCACTCGAGTAGAACAGCTCACTATCGTGATGATGCTCCCTTTGCGAATCGACCCTGACACCTAAACTCTCGTTTGGTAAAGGGATCGACTGCAAGCAATAAAGATCAAGTCCGATAGGTTCACCGAGCACCCTAATATCTACTTTCGCTGACTAGGGATGCTCGTCTCATTCACCCAATATCAAGTTATCTACTACACGGTTAATGAGCAGATTAAACCTAAGATCTAGCAGTAAGTGATCAGGTTAAAGCTAGCATTAAGAACAGAGATGAACAAAGACACAATATGATCGCTTATTTATGTTTAGCTTTTATGACCAACACCCTAGAACCCTAGCCAAGTTAGCCGACTACTCAGCCATTAAACAAGATGAACCAGACATAATAACTGAATGATACTGCATATAATTCCAGAGAGAAATCAATATGGTTCAGGATGATCTTCTTGGTGAGAAGAGGAGTCGTCTCCCTTACAATAGCAAAATCCAAAATAATGAGTCTAGGTCTTCTTGCAAAACTGGCGTAAAAGAAAATAAAGATAGGGATGGCTTTTTATACGGAAGCGCCATCGACTTCAGAGGAGGGAATAAGTGATTAGGGCAAATCTTTGAAAGATATGGAAACTTCCATAAATGTCGGGAACAATCGCCTGGGGATCAACCGTCAGACTGCTCCACATGATTGTTCTGCGGGGAAAGGTTCCAATTCTTTCTCCTTTCTTCATGCTTTTAGCCTATTCCAGACCTGAAATGACTCGAAAAGGACATGATTAACTCGATAAACATTGAAAACAAGTTAGAAAATATATGTACAATGGTGCCAAAAACACCATATATCAGCTGTGGAGTCTAAAAGTCCAGAGATCCATAGGATTTAAGGAAACATTGCCAAAAAGCTAGGCCTCGAGGAAGAGGAGTAGGACCAAAAAATAAAATGAAAACCAGAAAGCCCTTGACATTCACAATGTACTCAGGAGGAGAAAGTTTGTGTTGTTGCTGGATGATATATGGGAGTAAGTGAATTTGAAAGCGGTGGAGTCCCACATCGAAGCAGACAAAATGGATGCAAACTTTACCCTTTCGTTTTAGAGATGTTCCCCAAGAGAGCAACTGATAGAGTTTGACTATCCGGATCTATAGAACTCTGTAACAAAGAACAACGTTTATAGCTTTGAAGTACAATTTTAGCTTCCCTCTCATGGCGAGCTACACTAAGATCATCAGTCTCATGGCGACTGAGAAGTCCAGACATAACGTCTAAGAACATACAACAATCAAAGCATAAAACTCATCTCCATGTGAAGCTTTCTCTTTATACTCTCTTCTTCACGATCTGCTCCTAAGCTCAGAAGTGGAACCTTCTAGGCTCTGGTAAGCTCTTCTTCATTGGCAACCTTCTAAACCATTCCAAAGCTATTTTAATCCAATGCAATCATGCCAGGTCCAAAATTTGATTTGATAGATGCATACTCTGCATGTTCTCATATACACAGTCCAGTATCTGGTGTTTGTCTATGTTAGCTGACCAATTTATTTGGATGTTTTGAATGATTTGTCATAAATTGTCATATTGTCTTACGAATACTGTATGTACAAAGCGTTATAACTTTTATTATTTCTCTCAAGTCACATAGTTTCCCCCTAGTTTCCCCGTTCTAAGCAAAGCACGGTTGATTATTGTTTCAAGTTACCGGATTAATACCAGTTTCTATGATCATTTAGTTGATAACACAAAAAAGTAACTTCCATTTGTAGCCACATCCAAACTTCGACTTACCATCAAGAGCCGTGCGTGCATTTATGTTGCCATAAGCTAACATAAAAATAATAATACTACATATTACAAATGAGAAAAAACATATAAATAATTACTAACTAACAAAAATTACTTTTTATTGGTTGTTCTATTCCGGTCTGGTTACCCAGACCACCTCAAGCTTGAGTAATAGAATGGCCGTTCGACGTCAAAAAAAAAAAAAAAATTACTAACTACAAAAACATATAACACCTTTTTGTTGCCACAAGCGAAGGTTTCTTGTTGCACGGCACTGCTTACCATGCGAAAAATAGGAACCGGTGAAATAAAACAATGATGAAAGTAGTTTTGGAGTCTTATGCAAACCTCTCAAGAACACAATTTTTGTCACCCCACATAGATTATGGACGGATAGTATACAAGGGGATCTACTAAAGACTAAGCACACAAAAACCTCTAATTCAAGAGATGACACTTTCCTTGTATAGTAAAACAACATAAATATTCATGATGACGTTATGAATGAATATCTCCCTTAAGGTTGTTTGGGCGAGATATCAAGGTGGTCTAATAGTTTCTTGAGATTCTCACTGACGACTGCCAGAAGTCATTGGTTCGATATCGATATAGTTATACTATACTTCTCCAAATAAATCATTCGGGGATTTTTGGATATGGAGCCTTTCGTGGGTGGAGTTAGTTATTATAAAAAGTTTACCCACAACAATTTCAACTAAGTGGTGGTAGCCTAGTGACAATCTCTTGGGGTTGGTATGTAGTATGTACCCACATCAGTCCTAGGTTTGATTCTCTTTGGGAACTAAATTATCATCACTTGGTCAGTCTGGGCTTGGACTTCGGCCTAAATGGTTTATAGGGTGGATCATAACACATGATCGATTCACTCCTAGCATTAGTCGGAAGTTAGTCCAAGTGAACATTACTTGCTTGGTTTGCTTTAACGGGGATTTGTCAGTGAACATAAGTCCAAGT
>NC_027753.1:2136261-2148941 GCF_000695525.1 Brassica oleracea var. oleracea | reverse complement strand
CCCCAGACGACCTGGCCTGGGATGATGAAGTCGAGGACAAGGCTGTGGACAACCTTGTTTGGATAATCTAGGACGGTCACACATTCAAGAAATGTATGTTTGGCGGAGGCCTCGCCGCAGCGGATTTGTCGCGTATGAGAGCAGAGAAGAAGCAAAAAGGAAAGGAGGCCAAAGAGAAGAAGGACATTGAGGGCCATGGTGACTCACTTGAAACGGATGCATGTGATGTTGGCGACCATAACCACATTGCAAACCTTGTTTTTGGCCTTGTTAAACAAAACATTGAGGATGTTGTTCTTGTATCGTACTCTTCTTTTAATGTTGACTGGATCCATCTGCCACCAAAATAATCTATTGTGTTACGCCATTGAGTAACTACTAATACCCAATTTGTTGAAGAAACTGTCTAACTATAGATGTTAGCCTAGACTAACATATATTGATTGCTATTTATTTTCCTAGCGGCCAACAATAAAACACTGATATGGACATTTTCATTCTCCTAGTGTTCGATCATTTGAAGTTATGTTAATATGGAACTTATTAGTCATGCAACTAGAACAAACGGACTTCCAACTGGAGTTCATTGTTAAGCGTGATAATGGGTGGTCCTAAGGTTTCGATGTTGAACATATGGTATGTTTGATGTTGCTTATAGTCTGAACGACTATCTTCCATGTCAAAAGCCACCAATAATTTTGTCTGTAGAAGTAACAATCTTAGCCCTAAATTACTTAGGAAGGCACATGATAAATCCATGATATAATATTTTGCATATGAATCTAACTTATGATGATAACCTATAATATTATATAGTAATCGTTAACGGTTTTCTTCGTGTCCAACCAAAATACACAATTATACACTAATCGTGAACTTATGATGATAACCTATAATATTATATGATAACCTATAATATACTTTCTGGATATTTTGAAAAGTACCTTATACAACTGGCAAGCGGAACGAGTGGCTGTGGTAGAAGATAGCTGGAGACCTGCATCTGAAATAAAACCTAGGATTGTACTTAGAAAGATCGCTGAATCTAACTTTGCTCAACTTCTCTCATACGTGTTTGTTCAGTAGAAGTAAAAAGGTCTTGGGGTAGTAAAGTATATACAGTCGCAGAGGGTTTTTTTGTTTCGGGTAGTTACCTAATTTATGGTCCATTACGGTATATTAGGCCAATAATCTCTTGATATTATTGGAATCTTACAATATTAAATTGTGTTGTCTTCTTGATTGTTGGAAATTTACTTAGATATACGACTTGGACTCATTCACAAAATTACCATCAAACTCCTAAGATCTTAACAAAAAGATTCTGCTGCGTAATTGCGTTTTTTTTTTGTGTTATGTTTCCATTTATTTTGTTTCTGAGTCTAGATTTGGTTAGTCAGTCTATAGTTATATAATTTGGCTGATTTGATCAAATTTCAGTGTGAGCGCCACCTGTGTGATGATTTTTCTCTATGAAGTTTTTTTGAAGTGCTCATTTTGTAGAGAAAAATGTTGTTTGTTAATCCTGTATCTTTCTAAGATGATTGCAGTTCTACAGATTGGGTTTGTTTGCTGTCTTGCATGAACTGATGATAGATTACAAATATGTCTGTTCCCTGTTTATGTTTATGCCAGTTATCTGAAACTAAAATGTCAAAGTTTCTTCTTATAACCCAGGACCACGTAGTCCAGTGGTACCTGCTTGGGAGGGGAGGTCGGCTGTTCGACTCGCGGAGAGGGGGAGGCGTGTCCAGGGCCGTAATGGTACAGACAAAGGCTGGCGCCGGACCTAGGTGGTGGGCCGCAAGGTCAACACCTGGTTAAACAAAAAAAAAAAAGTTTCTTCTTATATGCTGAACGTGTCCATGAACGATTTTGCAATTGCATTCAGGTCTTAATGGTCCCTACCTGTGTTTGAGCTGTAAAGCAAGTTGTATTTTGTTTTACAGATATCATAATCATAGAAAAGTCTACATGTAACAACACCTTTGCATTATTTTCCCACTATGGGTGGTTGAAACTTTAATATACGGCTGTGTGTTCTTATCTACTAATTCTTGTTAATAATTATCACTCACTGTGGGCTCAGCTTCTTATTTCCTCTCTCTTTGCTGCAATGGGAGGTTTATTCTCGATCTCCATGCCATGTGACCAAGTGGTGAATCAAGTCTCTCAATGTCTTTGCACTCATGGGAGTTATATATACAGCCTTTCAGAGAATCTAGCTGCTTTGCAGAAAGACATAGAAGTGCTCAAGGCGAAGCGAGATGATGTGCAAAGAAAGGTTTGCAGAGAAGAGTTTACAGGGCGTCGTGAAAGGCTTTCTCAAGTCCAGTTATGGCTTACTAATGTCCTGAACACCGAGAACAGATTCAATGATCTGTTTAGCACTAATAACGTTGAGATTCAAAGGTTGTGTCTTTGTGGGCTCTGCTCTAGCAATGTGAAGATGAGCTATATTTATGGGAAGAGGGTTGTTCGGATGCTGAAGGAGGTTGAGAGTCTCAATTCTCAAGGAGAATTTTCTGTGGTGACTGAGACATCTTCAGTAGCTAAAGTGGATGAGATGCCTGTTCAACCCACCATTGTTGGTCAAGAAACAGTGCTTGAAAGGGTATGGACTCGTCTCATGGAAGAAGGAGTCGAGGTTGTGGGTATGTATGGCATGGGTGGAGTGGGCAAAACCACCCTTCTCACACAAATCAACAACAAGTTTACTGAAACAAATGGAGGATTCGAGGTTGTGATATGGGTTGTGGTGTCTAAAAGTCCAGAGAACCATAGGATTCAAGGAGACATTGCCAAAAAGCTAGGCCTAGAGGGAGAGGGGTGGGACCAAAAAAATGAAAACCAGAGAGCCCTTGAGATACACACTGTCCTCAAGAGGAGAAAGTTTGTGTTGTTGCTGGATGATATATGGGAGAAAGTGAATTTGAAAGCGGTTGGAGTCCCACATCCAAGCAGACAAAATGGATGCAAATTAGCTTTTACTACTCGTTCTAGAGATGTGTGTGGGCGTATGGGGGCTGATGACCCTATCGAAGTCAGTTGTCTAGAACCAGAAGATGCTTGGGATTTGTTTAAAACAAAAGTTGGAGAAAACACACTGAAAGGCCATCCAGACATCCCTCAGCTCGCTAGAAAGCTCGCTGGAAAATGCTGTGGTCTACCATTAGCACTTAATGTCATTGGCGAGACCATGGCATGCAAAAGGACGGTGCATGAATGGCGTTCTGCTATTAACGACTTGAGTTCATATGCTGCAGAGTTTTCTGGCATGGAAGATGAGATTCTTCCGATCTTGAAGTACAGCTATGATAATTTAAACTCAGAGCAGGTGAAATCATGCTTCCTGTATTGCTCTTTGTTCCCTGAAGATCACCGTATGGAAAAAGAGAGGCTTATAGACTACTGGATGTGTGAGGGGTTCCTAGATGAGAACCAAAGTCGAGAAAGAGAATTAAGGCAAGGCTATGAGATCATTGGTGTGCTTGTACGTGCATGTTTGTTGTTGGAGGAAGTTATCAATAAAGAACAAGTGAAAATGCATGATGTGGTTCGGGAGATGGCTCTATGGATAGCATCTGATCTTGGGAAGGATAAAGAAAAATGTATTGTGAAAGCCAGAGGCGGGTTATGTGAGATACCAAGAATCAAGAACTGGAGTGCTGTGGTAAGGATGTCTCTCATGGAAAATGAGATTGAGATGGTCTCTGGCATCCCTGAGTGCTCCAAACTTACAACTCTCTTCCTTCAGAAAAACGATTCACTGATACATATCTCACCTGATTTCATCCGGTGTATCCCTACGCTCGTTGTCTTGGATCTGTCCGGGAACTCAAGTCTCCGGAAACTGCCTGAACAAATATCAGAGTTGGTGTCCTTGCGATATCTTGACTTGTCATGGACATGCATTAGGCGGCTACCTCTTGGTTTGCTAGTGTTGAAAAAGCTCATACATTTGAGGTTGGATTACATGAAGAGGCTTAAGAATGTTTCAGGGATATCAAAGTTGTTGAGTTTGAGGAAACTGCAACTACTACAGTCTAAAATGTCCCTAGACATGAGCTTAGTGGAGGAGTTGCAGCTCTTGGAACATTTACAAGTTCTCAACGTAAGTATCAAGTCAAGTTTGGTTGTGGAGAAGTTGTTATATGCTCCCAGGTTGGTGAAATGCCTTCAAGTTGTAGTACTTAGAGAGCTTGAGGAAGAATCACACAGAGTATTGGCTTTCCCAGGTATGGATAGTCTCCGTAAACTCATCATAAGGAAGTGTGAAATGTGGGAGATAAAGGCAGAGAGGAAGACTTTATCATCAACTCAAGGCTTCCCAAACCTCTCTAGTGTGCATATAAGCAGCTGCAATGGTCTGAAGGATTTAACGTGGCTTCTGTTCGCTCCAAACCTCACTAGTCTTGAGGTTCTGGACTCAGGAGTATTAGAAGCAATAATAAGCCAGGAGAAAGCTACGAGTGTTGTCATTCCTTTCCAGAAACTAGAGAGTCTACGCTTACACAATTTAGCAACGTTGAAGAACATCTATTGGGCACCTCTGCCTTTTCCATGTCTAAAGACAATCCACGTAACAGAGTGTCCAGAGCTTAGAAAGCTCCCATTGGATTCTCAAAGTGTCTCCAGGGTTGAAGAGTTTGCTATTAAATACAAAGAGGAAGAATGGTTTGAAAGGGTCGAATGGGATGATGAAGGCACTAAACTCCGTTTCTTACCTTTCTTCAAGTTCTTTGGACCTGAATGGCAAGTTACCTATGTGCGGTAACAACTTTAAGAGTTGTCTGAGTTGAAGCAATACAATGATTTCAATGACAAGGGAGAAGATAGTCATTACTATTTAACAGTCTTGGTAAATTTGACCAAACTAGATGCAATAATTGGTGTAGAGTCCTTTCCAGCTTGCTAAAATCGATTTTGAAGGAACAGAGTTTGTGATCCCATATACTTCAATTTCATAGAGGCTCAACACAAACAATACAGTTAAATTGGATTTTGTAAACTGAATAATAAATGATTTAATTTATAAAACGCTCTTTTAGACTTATTGTATACTCCTTGATCAAAATATCTGAATATAAATGAAATATTTTTATTTTACTCATAGCTTAGAGAATGTTCTTTCTCATGCAGTTGAAAGACTTTGTGGTGGTCAAGTATCCCATGAAGACATGAACCAAAGCAAAGTTGGACAGTTTTGTTTCTCTTTCTCACATGCATAGATATTATGAGTCTTTTAATTTGTTTCCCTTTTTTTTTTTTTGACAGCAAACTCCATGCTTTTATTAAGATGATTCAAACAAGTTAGCCTTGGGAGTCAACCATACTGGAATCAGAGCGTTTACATGGGAAAAGTTCAGGTTCTGAGCACGAGCACCTTTAGCAAAGAGATCAGCCCTTACATTTGATTTTCGAGAAATATAAGAAAGTGAAAAACTAGTAAAATAGGAGCGTAAATGAACGAATTCATTCCATTCCGAGACCAGAGATGACAATTCTTCTTCATCATTGATCAGATTAACCAATTGGAGGCAGTCCGATTCAAAGTTCATTGATATGAATCCCAGATGCCAAGAGTACTTCATTGCCCATAAGAGGGATGAGAACTCTGCATGAAGGGGGGAAAGGACCTGTTCCTTCCCGATCGAGCTGTATAAATGATTCTCCGGCTCTGTCTCTAACACGAACCCACCTCCAAAGACTTCGGAGTTTGCCATCCATGATGTGTCCACTTGGCATCTTGGTAAGCATGGCTTGCTCCGAGCGTCTTCTCGAGAATCAGGTGTCTCCGTCCTTGGCACAATCTGTTGTATCACTTGTGCCACTCTCCATTCTTCAGCTTCTTGCCTTGAGTGATTCACCGTATCTGGCGGTAAGATGTCTTTCCCATTGAAAACTTTATCATTCCTTGCTTTCCATATAAACCAGGCGACCCATGGAAAGCACGCAAGCATCGTGCTGGTCGCTCCATTCTGTTTTGCACGACAGAGGAGGTAATCAAAGTTCTCGTACAAAGAGTTACTCGAGAAAACCCCCGGAGCTGATGGAATCTCCGATAATGCCCATGTTTGTAGTGCTGGAGGGCAGGTAAACAAGATATGATTTACTGATTCATTGTCGCTGCCGCATCTCAGACTTGAGCGATCTTGGCCACAATGTCGGTCCACTAGTCGGCTAGATGCTGCAATACTATCGAGAGAGCTTGGCAAAGGAAATGCTTGATCTTTCTAGGTGCTTTCAGTAGCCAAATCTGCTCCTTTAGCCCGTTCAAACTGGGTTCCTGGCCTCGTTCTTTTTCTTTACTTGGGTTGCAAGTTTGTACCCTGATTTAACTGTATAGGCCCCTTTTATGAGTCTTTTAATTTGTGTTTTTCTCCTCTTTATCTTAGGATTACAATTATAGTTCGCATTGTTATCCGGAAGAAGACATATACACCAAAATGCAGTCATAGCTCCCAATTGCAATTTACATCTCAAATTTTTTGGAGCATGAGATTTGTTAAGTGCATCAGCAGTAAATGGATTGGAAAATATAAATAAAATGTACTTATTCACACGCTTTGAGCTGCCCAAATGTGAAATCAGGAGGGTCGGTGAGCATATTTTGTTTTGCCAAAATGGTTGACTTTTATTATCATTTCTTACGCACACAATAATTTATCTTTCATTTTCTTTCTTATTTATCCCAAAAACTCAAGCTTTTCAATTTCAAAATCAAATTTTCATTAGAGTTATTCAAATTCATGATTCTTGGTCAATAATGAATGGGTGTACCGTTCATTGAAAAGTTATGAATGATCGGAGAAAGTAAGCATGAACTTTTATCAGATCTAGGTATGATGTTCAAAAAATTTCAGATCAGCTTCGTATATAAGACTTTTCCAGAAATCTGCTCTATCGAGAAATCTTTTCTAGAAGTCTTCTCGTCAATACATAGGTTAGCTTTGCAACTAACTATTTTGTGAGATTTTCGTAGAAGACTACTCTAGAAGTCTGATAACTTTTATTTTAACAAAAAAAATCAAGTAAACTTACGAGAAGTCTCCATAAAAATGAGGTTAGTTTTGCAACTAGTCGTAATTTTGCAGAAATTTGACATTTTCATAAAAGACTTATGGAGAAGTATACTCACAGTCTAATGTTGGTAGATTTCTGGAAATGTCTTCTTACTGTCTTATGAAGTCTGCGAATTGTCCCAAAAAATCTGTTTAGGTCAGTTTTGCAATTGAAAATAATAATAAAACAATTAATTTTAAAATTAATTAGCACACTTATATGATTTTTCTCTATTTTGGTCAAACCCTTGGGTTTTTTGAACAGACTTATTGGAAAGTTTTCTCATAGAAGAATTTTCTAAAATTTTACTCTTGTAAAGTAAAAAATGATCACTTGCAAAACTAACCTGCAAAACTTTTTATGACACTCGAGAGACTTTATGTGACAGTAAGAAGACTTCTCCGGAAGTTTTCTGAAAAAGTATTCAATGAAAGATTAAATTTCTCCAAAATTTTGGTTAGTTGCAAAATTAATCAGATTGTCAGATAAGACTTTTAGAGAATTTTTATTCTCATAAAAATTGGCTTTTCAAAATAAGAAAATTAACCCAATAATTTATAAAGGAAGATTTCTCAAGAAGTCTGCTAGTTAAGCATAGAAGTTTTCCTTCGTTAGTTGTAATTGAAAAAATAACATGAATAGGAGATTTATGTATAAGTTTGCTGTGAGAAAATTTCTTGAGAAGTCTTCCTCGTTAATTTAGTAAACTTGCATTTTTCCAAAGTTAACATTTATCTGTATTTGTCAATTTTGGAGCTCTTAAATGAATTTTATAAACTAATGTTTTATAATAATGAGGTTAACACTATTTTTTTTTTTTTATGTTTATAACTAATGAGAGCATACTTCCTCAGAAGTATCCTCCAAAAAGACTTCTCCAAAAGTCTTCCCTCATAAATGTTTTGAACATGATAATTCGCATTTTTAGTTTAGTTTAATATCGTTTGTATAGAATTATTCAGTTATTTATAGCATACAAAGTCATAATCATCCAAATTGTGTAAGCTAAACTAATATATTTGAGAAGTCTATTACATAATTAAGTTTGCTACATGTTTAATGCAGAAATTTGTTGTAAAAAATGTGATATGTTTTGAAATTTTCTTATGTTGAAGGTAAGTTGATGAAGTCATATTTTCTATTTGTAAAGAATCATAAGTAACAATAAACCGACTCACGTCTTATGCTTTTTAACTTTCAAGAGTGTCAAGTAATTTCAAGAGTGTCAAGTAACTTCAAGATTGTCAAGTAATTTTGGCAAGATAATGCTGTAAACACGAGCCTATTTACCAAATTATTTTCATTAACCTCTCACTTCAAGCATCAATAACCAAACATAAGCAGAGATAAGAATTTACAAAAGCAACTACAACCGAAAGTGTACATATACATACCACATAACAGACTATACAACAAAATTATTAGACATGGGATTAAAGATCATTCCTCGACATAGACAAGATTGTGATCCACAAGACAGATTATTGTCCTCCTTAACAGTTAGGACAGCCGGTCCAGTGACATTGATGTGGCCACAATTGTCAACAGAAAGCCTCATAGATCTCCTACATGGTCTTCTTTCTCATGGAAGCTTGTTGAACTTCTTGTTTCTGCCTTCACTCACGACCACCTCCATCTCTGTTTTGTACTCTCTTGGACATACTCTGATTTTACACTATTTTTACTTGTGTTTCAACGTAACACACGACACGCTCTCTCTCTTTACTCTCATGTTTGTTTGTTCTTGTACAGAGAGAAGAGAGAACACTTTGATTTTTAAACTGTTAACCTTTTCATTAATCTCAAATATACAAACTTACACATACTTATAGTTGTTTTTTTTCACCAACAACTACACACACATACTTAGACTTGTACACTTAACTACTACAACTATAGGCCTTACTTCTAGCTAAACAATTCTCAACAAGTCCCAACAACTATAATAACTAGTTGGCTTTATCCAACACTTTACTCTTTGTTAGCTTTAACCAAACTAAAATTTAGGTTATAACAAAGTCACATCTCAATTCTTTTTTAGCCTCTTAACTTCTCCTTGTCAACTTTTTCATTGTTCTTTTTCTTGTGTGGAAAGCTCCCTTTCTTCCACTTCTTCTTCTCTCTTGAGTCATCTTCTCTTTGTATGTTTAACCAAAGGTTCAATTCCAAAATTCCCTCTTGAATCTTTTGATCAAACTCCTCTTGTTCTTCTTGTGATTCTCCTTCTTGATATGAATCTCCAGGAGCTTCTTCTTTGGTTGCCTCTCCAACCACTTTGTTTCCTTTCTCTTAGGTGAGCAATTCTTCTTCTTTGGTTTGGTTTCTTGGAATTGATTGTTGCTTCATTTTGTTTCCGCTCATTCCTTGACTTCAGTGTCTTCTTTGATCATCAACTTGTGCTACTTGATTTCTTGAATCATCACCTGACCATCAACTTGGTCTTCTCTACTTCATTTGTTTTGCATGACCCTCCAAATCTCAATAAAAATTAAAGGAGTTGCGGGAAGTTAATAGCTGATTAAAATGAAGGAGAGATGTACTTTCAGTTATGATTCATGACAACACTACAAATCTTCAACTGATCATATCGGGTATCCTACTAGTTACTAAAAATATGCAATAACGTAGGATGTAATTTGACACATGATGTAGTACATGAAGAGCAGAAGACGAGTCAATTAAACATGTTATATTTGAATGTTCATCACTGCTCCTGACATGGGTTATGTCATAAACACCTTCGAACTTGTGAATTTTTCTAACATCATCGATTTTACCAATATGAATTCTTTATTGTGGAGATTACCCAGAAAATATGATGTCAGTTACTTTTCTTGGATTATATGTGGAAGAATAGAAATAATAAGATTTACAAAGATTAAAACAGTAACCCGTAGGAGATCGTGTGTATAACAAAAATTGAAAGAGTTTTATGGGATGAGGTTCATCTTATAGAGTTAAAAGAACAAGATGAGTTTTCTTTTCTACTTACTTATGTCAGCCATTGGTAGGTACCAGATTATGCTGTATTGATGGAGCTTGGAGAGAAAATGATATTTTTACAGGTCAAGGATGGTTTTGTACCACAAGCTCTTATGATTATATAGCAATGACAATTGGAAGATGCTTCTCATATTTACATACATAATGTATAGCATTGATTTGGGCTATGGATTGCATGAAGATCTTTCAGATTACAGAGGTGGTTTTTGCAACAGGCTATTCTCAGTTGGTGTAGATGGTATCGACACCAGATGAATGACCAGCTTTTAATATCCATATGGACTAATTTCAACGATGTAAGGAATTCTTCTCTAATTTCTCGATCATGCATATACCAAGAGAAAAAAAAAATATAATGGCGGACAAGTTTGCACACAATGCTCAGATTTCTCCTTCTACTTTGCTATATGTTAATTCTGCACGTCTAGTTTGGTTATCTTAATCGGTGGTTTCTTTTACCTAGTTTTAGTTATTGTTGTAAAAAAAAGATTCCATAAATTTGGTCATGTTCGGTCCGAATCAAATGAATCATAATTATGTTCTAATCTGAAATTTTAATTGTTTACTTAGATCTAACAGTAATAACATCAAACGAAATTTTATAGAAAATACAATATCAGATGATATGCTTATATCCTTTAAAGGATTTTTAGGTTTTCTAATCATTTAACATTCATAGTAAAAGTATTACCTTATTATGTTATTTGAGATGATGTTTAAATATATATATATATATATATATATATATATATACATATAATTTTTATTGTGAAGTTTCCTTTAAAATAACTATTGTTTTTACAAAACATTTACATGAGATTTGTAATTTAGATTCGTCCATTTAATTTTCAAAAATTTGAACCTAAATAAAAAAAATAGCAAATTATACCAATTAATTTGTAAATCTTTAAATTTTAGACAATACTCGACTAAACCAATTACTTAACATAATCAAGTATAGATAATAATCAGTATTTTTAATATGTGCATGGAAGAAGTAAAGTAGCGGTCGTATGGGTATCTAATTAGGTACGATTTAAGTTCAATCAGGTGTAAGTTTTTTTGAAAACGTAAAATTAAGTCTCATTTGAGTTTTTGAAAAGTTCGGTTTGGATTTTGTTCAAATTTTCTCGGTTTCGCTTCAGATTTTCTAACACATTGCAGCTGATTGAATCCATTTGAAATTTGAGTTTCAGTTATCCAAATACTTGTTTGTGACCCGAAAGTACAAACATTAGTTCACAAATTTGGCAAGTTTAAAAAAATTGCACTAACATAAGCGGTGACATGATTAAGGAAGTGGTTGTCAAGAGGAGAAAAACATAAAAAGTTAAATTAGAAATTAACAACTCTATAAACGTATGAAACATTATTTAAACATCAAAAATAAATCGACATTGTTAACACTATAGAACAAAACTCATATATATCACACTCTAAATGCAATTGTCAAAACATAAAAACTTCAACATTTGACCAAATGCTAAAAATACATATTAAATGGAGTATCTGAATTTGTTATTCATGTAATAGTTATTTATGTTAGGTCCTCATTGGGATATTTGAGTATTTTGATACTTATTTGGGATGGGGTTAGGGTTTGGAATGATTTATTAGATTTTATCGAATATATCCGTTGTTGAGTTCAAAATTGGTCCTACCATTATCCACGGCTAAAATCACTTGAGGATTGTATCATTTACAAGGATGAGCCAGAAACAAGAAGTAAACAAATCCGGAAATGCCGTACCGATTTGAACAAATATACATAGAACAATCTCCGTATATTACTTCCCAAAACTAAATAAAGAACTTTATGTGAAAACATGAATTATCTGGAAAAAAATCTTTTGGAAGGTTTTACGAGAAATAGCACAGTTTACAAAATAATTTTTCGTAAAAAAAACTTCAGAAAGTTTCAACGGAAAAAAAATCGTAAAAAAATCAAAACAAGTTTTACGAAACAACCTTTTGTAAAACAAACTTTGGAAAGTTTTTACCGGAAAAAAATCGTAAAAAATCAAAAACAAAATTATGAAATAATCTTTCATAAAACAAACTTTGAAAAGTTTCTATGGAAAACTCGTAAAAAGCGAAACAGTTCCAAAAGCATACGAAACCATCAACAGAGAACGGAAGAGACAAGACAAGGCAGATGAATGGCAACATCGCCCATTCCCTCCCCTCTCTCTCTCTACACATCTTCTCTCCCTCCACATCGCCCCTTGGCTCCCTCTCTCTCTCCACATCTCCTCTTGGATCCTTCTCTCCCTCAAAATTTCTCCTTGGCTCCCTCTCTCTCTCTCCACATTCCCAACACACTCTTGCTCCTAATCAGTATCCCTTGTTGACTCCCGAGGATCCATGTTGCCTCTCTTCATGATTCAACATCGTCCATTGATCTCCATTATTCCTCAACATAACCCATAACTTCTCATCATCACCCACTCCTATTTTATCATGTTATTTGTTGAATCGTGTCCAAAAAAACCTTTGATTCGTGGCAATCAGAGCTGCCATTGAGATTTTCTAGAGAAAACAAGGAATGTAAGACCCGATCCTGGTTTCCTCAACCCAACCAGACCGCGGCTTACCTAACAATTCCATTCAGT
>NC_027753.1:2135552-2136161 GCF_000695525.1 Brassica oleracea var. oleracea | reverse complement strand
TCAGCATATCCTCCAAGGTTTGGATCGTCCTTTCCGACTGTCCATCCATTTGCGGATGATATGCTGTACACATGTTTACTCTGGTACCCAAGACCTTTTGGAAAGCCTGCCAGAAGTAAGAAGTAAACCTTGGATCTCTATCCGAGACAATGCTTGCTGGAACAACATGCAACTGCACTACCTCATCCAAGTAGATCCGCACAATCTGGTCTACACCATCTCCTTTCCGGATGGCCAGAAAGTGTGCAGACTTGGTCAAGCGAACGACCACAACCCATACCGCATCCTTCCGGTTCCGGGTAGTGGGAAAACCGGTCACAAAATCCATGGTGATGTGATCCCACTTCCACTCCGGTATGGGTAGGTTCTGAAGCAGGCCACTGGGAACCTGATGCTCTGCTTTCACGAGTTGACAGGTTGGACACTTAGCCACCCACTCATCCACATCAGTTTTCATCCTCACCCAATGATAATACCTCTTCTGATCCCTATACATCTTGTTCAACCCCGGGTGAACAGAAAACTTAGACTTATGAGCTTGTCTCAGAATTTCCTCCTTCAGTTCCTTATCATTAGGAACACTAATCCTTCCATTGACCAAGATGGTAC
>NC_027753.1:2129693-2133364 GCF_000695525.1 Brassica oleracea var. oleracea | reverse complement strand
TTTTACTCTGGTACCCAAGACCTTTTGGAAAGCCTGCCAGAAGTAAGAAGTAAACCTTGGATCTCTATCCGAGACAATGCTTGCTGGAACAACATGCAACTGCACTACCTCATCCAAGTAGATCCGCACAATCTGGTCTACACCATCTCCTTTGCGGATGGCCAGAAAGTGTGCAGACTTGGTCAAGCGATCAACCACAACCCATACCGCATCCTTCCGGTTCCGGGTAGTGGGGGGTCACAAAATCCATGGTGATGTGATCCCACTTCCACTCCGGTATGGGTAGGTTCTGAAGCAGGCCACTGGGAACCTGATGCTCTGCTTTCACGAGTTGACAGGTTGGACACTTAGCCACCCACTCATCCACATCAGTTTTCATCCTCACCCAATGATAATACCTCTTCTGATCCCTATACATCTTGTTCAACCCCGGGTGAACAGAAAACTTAGACTTATGAGCTTGTCTCATAATCTCCTCCTTCAATTCCTTATGGCTAGGAACACTAATCCTTCCATTGACCAAGATGGTACCATTGCTTGCCGTCTGGTACTCCGTCTTGTCATTGGTAGCAACCTTCTTGAGGTTCTCGTCCAAGCCTTGTGCTTGACGAATCCTTGTAAGTAGATCGGCCTGGTCCACTGCCTCCAACCCCAATGGCTCATCATGGCTAACTAGGGTGTTGAGATGCAATGATCGCACCATCCCTTCCAACTCATCAGCCTCCCTTTCAGCCGATAGAATTTCCTCCTTCAGTTCCTTATCATTAGGAACACTAATCCTTCCATTGACCAAGATGGTACTGTTGCTTGCCGTCTGGTACTCCGTCTTGTCATTCATAGCAACCTTCTTGAGGTTCTCGTCCAAGCCTTGTGCTTGACGAATCCTTGTAAGTAGATCGGCCTGGTCCACTGCCTCCAACCCCAATGGCTCATCATGGCTAACTAGGGTGTTGAGATGCAATGATCGCACCATCCCTTCCAACTCATCAGCCTCCCTTTCAGCCGATACCTCTGCTCTCCTGCGGCTCAATGCATCTGCCACAAGGTTAGCCTTTCCTGGATGGTAAGCTATGTCCAGATCATAATCTGCAACAAACTTCATCCACCTCCTCTGACTAAGGTTCAACTCAGGCTGAGTGAAAATATACTTCAGGCTCTTATGGTCCGTGAGTATCTGTACCTTATCACCATACAGATACAATCTCCATATTTTCAAAGAAAACACCACAGCCGCCATCTCCAGGTCGTGGGTTGGGTAACTGCCTTCATGCTTTCTCAACTGCCGTGAATCATAGGCTATCACCTTCCCGTGCTGTGTCAGGACGCATCCCAATCCAGTGATTGATGCATCATTATATACCACGTAAGGCTGATCCGTCTCAGGCAACACCAGGACCGGTGCACTGGTCAACATGTCCTTCAGGGCTGTGAAACTCTTCTCACATGCCTCAGACCATGCAAACCTCACGTCCTTGCCTGTTAGTTGTGTCATGGGTTGAGCTATGCTCGAGAACCCCTTTACAAACTTCCGGTAATAGCCGGCCAGCCCCAAGAAGCTTCTTACTTCCGTAGCATTCTTTGGCTGCGGGCACTCCTGTATACACTTGATCTTCTCTTGATCAATGGACACACCTTGATCAGACACAACGTGCCCAAGGAATCCAATACTCCTTTTCCAGAAGCTGCACTTGCTTAACTTCGCATAGAGCTTCTGCTCCCTCAAGCGTCCCAGCACTGCCCAAGGATGCTTCTCATGGTCCTCCTTTGTCTTGGAGTACACGAGTATATCATCAATGAAGATGATCACAAACTCATCCAAGTACTCTCGGAATACACCATTCATCATCTTCATAAAGGCAGCCGGTGCATTGGTCAGTCTGAATGGCATGACCACAAACTCGTAGTGGCCGTACCGAGTCCGAAACGCCGTCTTCTTCACATCAATTGGCTCGATTGGAATCTGATGATATCCAGAGGCCAAGTCAATCTTGGAGAACCACTTAGCTCCACGGAGTTGATCCAACAACTCATCAATCCGAGGCAATGGGTACTTGTTCTTCACAGTGACTTGGTTCAGCCCCCGATAATCAATACACAACCTGAAGCTTCCATCCTTCTTCTTCACAAAGAGGACTGGGGCTCCCCAAGGTGATACACTAGGACGTATAAATCCCTTATCCAACAACTCCTCAAGTTGTTTCTTCAGCTCGGCCATCTCGGCTGGAGCCATGCGGTAGGGACTTTTTGACATTGGGACCGCCCTAGTTCCAGTTCTATTATGAACGGGTCAGCCCTATCAGGGGGAATGCCCTGTAGCGCCCGAAACACATCCTCGAACTCACTGACCAGCAGGATCCCGTCCGGTTCACCACCCCCAAGGACCTCCTTAGTGGTAATGGTAGCCAAATAGGCTTCACAACCATTCTCAAGCATCCGTTCCGCTCGGACTGCTGACACCACTATATTTCCAGGGGTCAGACAAAGGCCTTGGAAGCTAACCGGGGATTCGCAACACCCTTCCACGGCGACAGTCAAGGGTGGCCCTATGCTCTCCAAGCCAGTCCATACCTAGGATCACTTCATGATACTTTAGATGGACAACAATCAGATCCGCAGGCATTACCATGTCTTTGATCACAACCAGAATCCCCTTAATCCGCCCTAATGAATGCATTTGTTGGCCACCAGCTGCATTCACTATGCAGGGTTCATCCTCAATTCCTACAAACCCTTTTCGATCATTCCTGGGCTCACAAAACTATGTGTAGCAACAGTATCAAAAAGTACATGTGTTTCTACACCACCAATACTCAAGGTCCCTACACAAGGTCCATTCAAAGTATCTAACCATCCTAGGTTCCATACCATGCAATTCTACTGAATTGAAAAGAATAAGTCAAGAGTTTTACCAGTGATTGCCTTGAACGGTTCAGCCTCATCTGTGTCCTTAGACAGCTCATACACCCTTGGTGTGGAGGACTGACCCCGGTTCTGGCTCGGCTTGCTTGCCTCTCCATGGCTCTTTTCCTGACCACCTTGTGACTTGGGACAGTGCCTACGGAGATGTCCGGCCTTGCCACAGCCATGGCAGTGAAAGGTACCACCACCACCCGAACCCTGTCCTCGGCCTTGCTCCGGTCCCGGACAGTCCCGAGCTGCATGATCAATCTTACCACAATGAGTACAAGCCCCCATGGCTCTCCAGCACTCGCCTCCATGGCGTCTTCCACACTTAGAGCACTCTGGCCTACCACTTGAGGTTTTACCCTCTTCAGCCGTGTCTCTCTTTCTCTTCTGGTCACCACCAGATCCACTAGAAGCCGCGTGACTTCTAGACTTCACATTTGCCTCATCAGCAAGGTTAGTTTCAAGGATTGCCATCCTCTCCACCAACTCAGACACAGTGCGGAAGGTGTAGACCGAGCAGTAGGTCTTGAGTTCGGCTCTCAAGCCCCGGATGAACCTGCGGACCTGTACTGCCTCGTCCTCCAACTCCCTTCCCACAAACCTCCTGAGCCGGTTGAACTCCTCTTCATACTCACGAACTGTCTTGCGGCCTTGGGTCAAATCCTAGAACTTAGACTCCAAACGATCCCACACCTCTGCAGGAAAGTACTTGTGGTTGAACTCAACCTCAAAGTCAGCAAAACGCTCAATGGTGCCATTGGTAC
>NC_027753.1:2128654-2129291 GCF_000695525.1 Brassica oleracea var. oleracea | reverse complement strand
GGTCTCATCATCAACTGCAAAACAAGTGGGGTTAAGACCAACCTGTTCTTCAGTATGGGAAGTTTCCCCTTGTTCTCCTTGGTCCTGGTCACGCTAATCTCCAACGTTCTCCACCTGAACCTCAGTTGGAAGGATTGGTCCTTGCGGCAATCCGACTTCAGTGTTAACTGTCCCCAACTGGGTTGGCAATACCTGAGTCTGATTGACTCCAACAGCCTCAACATTTCCGGATGCTCCAGCAGCCTCCTTTCCTTTCTTTGACTTCCTCTTAGTACCCTTAGGATTCAAAACACACACCAAGGTTAGTTCATAACAAAAAACCAAAACCTCAAATCAATCCTAAGTTCAACCAATCAAGCGGTCAATACTAGTAAACAAGGAATGTAAGACCCGATCCTGGTTTTCTCAACCCAACCAGACCGCGGCTTACCTAACAATTCCATTCAGTTTGATTCCTTTATTTCCGAATTCAAGTGCTATATTTTTCTAAGTATTTTTCAGTGTTTTGAGGTTCATCCATTCTAACTTAGACAATCAGATTCATATAAGGGAAAATCGATATTTTATAGATAATAAAATAGATCCATACATCATTCATTCGTTCATCATACTTAAGTTGCACACTAGGCTATCATAA
>NC_027753.1:2115727-2127577 GCF_000695525.1 Brassica oleracea var. oleracea | reverse complement strand
AGTCCATCAGCTCCCGTGAGCTGAACAACACTGAGTGAGCTGATACCACACTCTCTTGAGCTGATTGAGCTTGACCCGGACCTCGTCCAGCTACCGGATCACTCGTCCAGCCCTAAACAACTTGTCTCCATCGTATCCAGGTTAAGTCTCAGCTGTCTGACATCCTTAACCATCAATTTGGACCACGGCACGCTTGTCTCAAGGCCAGATGACCTGATCAGTGCATTGCCTCGCGCCACAGTCCGTCCGGACGATCCTATCTAGGATCGGGGACATGACAAGGAATGCTATGTTTTTCATAAAATCTAGTGACGTTGAGTCAGAAACAATCAACTTAAACACCTGATATGTTTTGACTAAACGAAATGATTTTACCAATTCAAAGACCAGCTGTTAAAAAAAACACCACTCTGAGCAAATTGACGATTTTTTTGAGAATAATCGTAAAAATGCGTAATTCTTATAACAGACTGAAACGGCCCGTTTACGACTTGACAAGTGAAGTATACCGATTCTAATGGTGGTGTATTTATGTTGGAAAGGAATAAGGAAGAAAAAATGATAATTGAAGATTTCTGAAAGAGATAGACTTGGACCTCGACAAAAAAGAAACATCAGAGGAAATATTGAAATAAGGGAAGATCTGAATTCACAGAAAATGGCACACAGTTGACCTTGGTGGAGTATATAAGAGAGGCTGGGGCAGGGAAGAAAAGACAGCAGTTTCACTATAAAAACTCTCTACACTGAGAAACCTTAGGCTTCATTTTTGCCATGCTTTGTTTTGTATACTCTGCATCTGATTACTTAATCAACTCTTTGTAGCCTTTCATAAGGTTCATTATGAAATCAATAAAAACCTTTTTCACATCTCCCTTTCGTCTTTTTGTTTTTCGTGTTTATGTTGTTATGCAGAATTCCGGACCCTCAAAATAGTTATACATTCTTCCGTTATAAATTTTGATTGTGCAAATTTAAGTTTCCACGGTTTGGTGCTAGAATGAGGGAGCGCTCAAAAGCATCAAACTTTAAATTGAAAAGATGTTAGTTGTTGCTAACGAGATTGTGACACCACTCGTAGAAAAAAAACGACGATAAAATCTATCAAACAACGCAAAAAATCGTCTCGTTACCGAGCTGGAAAGATACCGACGTGAGAAAGGGTTCGATCACAAATGTTTTCCAAAAATTCTTCGGGAAAATAAAACATGCTCTCCCCAAAATCGCAGAGAAGCACTAGATTACTCACGGATAAGGAAAGCACATCAAATCAGGTACTCATCCCTCACTGTTGTGTGTCTTCCAAAAACACTTCAAAGAAACAAAGTTGATCTCTCGGGCATTGTTCAAGACCCAAAGTTTCTGGCAAAGATGAAACCTAAGCAAATCAGGAGATCGTGACCCTCACTGCTAGATCGTTTTCCAAAGCATAAGACTTCGGAAACATTCAAGCATTGATTCTGTCGCAACATTTTTTCTGCGATTTCCTGACATTGGTTAATTGTGCTTACTTCAGAATCTTAGAACCAAGTCTGGAGTACTCAAAACTCCCTCGGATCGTTCCTATGGAAATGCGACAACACAACTTGTCGTACTAACTCGCTGAGTCTATATAAACTTATGCACTCATGACTACGAACCCTTACTCGGCATCAGTTCAAATCACGATGAAAATGTAAGACTTGGCAGAATATACAATATGTGCGAACAAAACTGTAAGGAGAATAAATAAATTCGGCATCACAATTATTACGACGGACATCGGTTTCCTAGACAAAAACTTGTAAACCAAATTCGTAAAATAACTGTGAAAACGAGAGTTTTCCGAAACAGCTTTCACAAAGCCAAACTCGATAATGTTTACGAGAATTTTTTGTAAAACCAAACTCGATATGGAACAAATTTAGTAAAATTAAACTCGACAACATTTTACAGAACAACTTTCATAAAATTAAACTTGGCTACATTTTACGGAACAACTTTTATAAAATTAAAATGGACAACATTTTACACAACAACTTTCGTAAAATTAAATTAGATAATATTTTATGGAACAACTTTCTTAAAATTGAACTTGGCAACAATTGACGGAACAAATTTCGTAAAAGTAAACTCGACAACATTTTACGGAATAATCTTTCGTAAATTTAAATTCAACATCATTTTACGGAATAGCTTTCATAAAATTAAATTCGCAGCATTTTACGAAATATCTTTCGTAAAATTAAACTCAACAGTATTTTCCAAAACAAAGTTCGTAGAAAAAATTGACAACATTTACGAAACAACGCTCGTAAATAAAAATAAAAATAATTTGTCTATCTTTGGAAAATCAAACAAAATCGTACAAAACGATCACTGAAAATGAAGGGCAATAACAGGACTAGTTCACCTACAGTTTGGCAAGCTGAGAACCTTGCCACATGACACCATGACCTTGATGCTTCTTCTTCCTCACCCAATTCACTCTTCCTCGAGTCATTGTTCGCTCCTCCTCACTTTGTTTCAGTGCTTACGTAGAGTTTTGTTTATACAAAAGATGTATTCAGGTTTTATGAATTTCTCCCACTTTGAGTAGAAAAAGAGATATGTACTCATAAACATTTGATGAAGTTTTCAAAAATAGATGAAATGTTCTTGATCATTTTTGTAAAATTAATGGTACGAAAAAACGATAAACAGAAACTTAGATCTGAGAATTGCATTACATTCCCCGCTTCGAAGTTCTCGTCAGGGTTTCATTGACGGCCAAATCATACGAGTTTTAGAATCGAGCTTTGCAAATTTCTGTAACATTGAGTATAAAATGTCTATTCCTAAACGCCAAACAAATTTTCGTCAAAATCCTTAATCATTCTCGTAAAACCAATAGTACAGTGAGTGAAACTTGAATCAGAAGGTCAGGATCGACAAACTAAATTGCAAAACAGGCTACACCCTAAATGTGTCTAGGAACATAGAGTAACCCAAAATTATTTGATTTGTTTACTTGCCAAAGGGGTGTGGACAGAAATGAGGATAGGACGGGGAAAACGGATGAGGAGAAAGAGAAGAGACAAATTAGATCTCTGAGGGAATTAAGGTATGTCCGACATAAATCAGACTTCAATTTCATAAGAAAGTTATTTGTAAAGCAAAAATTCCTAGGAGATTTTCATGAACTGTTGGGAACTTAGAATCTAGGTGGTTAGTCTAGCAAACTAAGTCTTAGACAATTTTCTCTATCTCGATGTATTGTTCCTTAAAAGTTCAGGTGTCTCTTGCAAAAAGATCTGATCTCTCGCGAAACAAAGAAATGATCATCTAACATTTAAACATACTCAGCTAGCTGCCTAAAGAAAGAAAAAACTAGAGATCTGAATGTCATCTTAAAACCCGACTCGTGCCTTGAAGTCTTTTAAATCGACTCATTCCAGTCGTAAACGCTAGCAACAAAGTCAAACCGTCAAACAACATGGTCTCAAAAACGCAACAGCATCTCTTAAAGGCACTCGTGCGTTTAGACAATCTGTACAAACGTTGGGCTGGTAACACGACAGTTAGCCATAGTCTTGAGGACCGTTTCGAGTTAACAAAACAAGTTTCGTATAAAACTGAAAAACTGAAAATTATACGAGACATTTTCGAACACAAAAGGGTTGCTCCCTGATATACCATGGATTTTACCACATTTAGATCATGGTATATGTTTTTTATTGAGTCTATTATATGTGTTTGGAGTCTGTTTTAGAATATTTTCAGGTTCAGATACGTTTTGGAGAATTTTGGTGATTTTGGAGCCTTTTGAGGTGCAGAACTGCACAGATGCATCAGAATTTTAGCTATGGGTGAAAACTTTCCCATGGTGAGATTAGCCCATTTTTTGACAAAAGATAGAGCTTTGATTTAACTTTCCAATGCCACCGGTTGAAGTTTTTGACAAAAGAAAGAGCTTTGATTTAGCTTTCCAATGCCACCGGTTGAAGTTTTAGATCTAAAGTTATGCTCGTTCTATTGAATAGTGGTGCATCTACCTCACGAGAAGAAGCTGTCGGGGATTAGAAGGAGTGTCGATCGACAATACACCCTTGGTGTCGATCAACACTGATTTCATGAGATGGGCCGAGTCTATGTCATGACCGATTTAAGCACATAAGTCATCACAAATTAGTAGAACTAGGTGATTCCCACGTGCTCATTCACGAGCATTTACAAACTAAGTAAATTAAAATATTGATAAATATTTGTTTTTGGTTGTTTATAAGTTCTAAATAATTTTGTAATTTGTATGTATAATAAATTAAAAGTTGTATTAATTATTTTTATGTTCTCATCTTAATTAGATATGTGATTTCAAATATAATATTTTATATTATTTAAATATTCATTTTGGTATGTTGAGTTACAACTATTCATTTAAATTGACAATGATTTTTTTAGTTATGTTAAAATTGGCTTATTAATAGGTAGTTCAGATTATCTTTTTATATTTTAAATTGATTTTATAATTTTTTCATAGTTTGTTATATTTTGTTTTGAAGAAATATAAAATAAAAATAATAAATCAGATATGCATTAAGAAACACAACTTGTAATATTTTTAAAATTCATACACATATATGAATATATATATATATATATATATATAATACATAAATCATAATAGTATGTTGATTTAATTGTTCATATTTGATTGGTTTCATTATTTATATTTTGGTATATTGGGTTATATCATTTTTTAAAAAAGAATCATAACTTTTTCTTATATTTAGACTAAAATAAGAATAAAATTTTCGATTATATTTTGTTTTTTATTACTTAGGTTGATAAGTATATGTATGTATAATTTGATATATGTTGTTTTGATAAAATATATAAATTGTTAAACTATTTATGGGGAACAGTCCAAATATATTTTAACGCACTTTGTTCGTTACACACAAGGCATTCATCGTTATTTTCTTAACTACTGTGTTTATTTCTAATTTTCTATATGATACAAACATATTTAAAATGTTGTTTATACCATGATGAAAAAAATCCGTAAATCTTGTTTTTCTTTTCTAATATTTTCACTTAGGTTATATTAAAAATGGTTTCCTAATCAAAACTCTAGAAAATTAACCACTATGTTTTGAGTGAATAGAAGACAAGATTATGAGTTAAAGAAAAAAATAGAAGACAAGATTATGTACAAATGACTCACTATATATAGTCGTCGTTAGGACTTACAAATATTTTGTACACTAATAACTTTATCTGCGCTCCGTGGAAGTGGAAGGAAGTGGACATATGTGTAAATGCATGTATATTAGTGGGGGACATGTGTGTGTGTGTGTGTTTGTATAATATATTACAAAATAAACATATGTTTATATGTAAAGGGGATCTACGGGGAGGGAGTAGATGACAAGCGAATAAAGGTAAGCATGTGAGAAAGAGCCATGTTTTCCGGCAATATCACGAGGGCCACTATACTATGCGACTTCGTAATCTCGATTTCTATTGTGCTCATTCTTGGCTTCTCCTACTTGAAGTCTAGCTTCTAACCGCACCTTCTCCGAGTATCTTTTCCACTTAGCATACTCACTAGTGACTACATTACCAATGAGTGTTAGGCATTAATCATTATCTCGCACCGTATTATTGGTCCCAAAACTGTAGTTTATACAAAACAATAATACTCCCTCCGATTTTTAATATAAGTCGTTTTAGAATTGTGTACATAGATTAAGAAATCATTAATTTTTTATATTTTTTAAACAAAAACATCATTAATTATTTACCTAACCACAAATCGACCAATAATAAAATAGAAGTTATATTATCATTGGTCATATAACATTAAGTGTTAATAAATTTTACATAGAAAACCGAAAACGTCATATAATTTGGAACATAAATTTTTTTCTAAAATGACTTATATTAAAAAACGGAGGGAGTAGGTTTTAATGGCTTCGAGAATCAAATTCGTCTTCTGATATACATTCTCCCAAATTTTCTTTCCATTTCATCTCCTATCTTCAATATTACCTGATTAGTTATAACAATACTAGTGTGCAATTATTAAAAGAATGTTGAAAATGAATGAGCTTTCATAATGAAAGTTTCATTATATATATTGGAATATAGTAAAAATAATAATTCCTGTATAGTTTCAATTATATGGGGAATTGAATGAGAATTTACGTACATCGTAACAGTTCACTCGTATACAAATATACAATACATGTTCTCCATCTTTTTATATGGAGAATATACTCTTGAATCAAGCCTATCAAGTACGTTTGTCCCAATTTACTTTAATAAAAGTATCTTTAGATTCGTTTTTCTTTTCTTCCTTAACTTTAGATTTGTTTGCAAATGGCGAATAGTCTATGATGAAAATGCTGGCTTGGCTTCACAATAAAACTAAGGTACTAATGAATCTGCTTTCTTGTTTTCAGAACGGGGAATGTAAATGACAGAGAAATCTACAAATCTACTCTTCAGAGTAACTAACTCCTTTAACTATGTTGAAAAACTTGGCTACGATTCTGGAGCTTATATCATCAATACCAAATCTTTACAATCAGTATGGAAAGCTGAAGATTGTAACATGCATTCCATAACCCAAAAAGGGATCTCGACCTCCGCATGTAGCGATAACACTCTCTTCTTCTAATTCTTTGCTCCCATAAGCTGCATTTTGTCATTAGAGACGAGAGTTGAAACTTAAAAGTGCGAGAACAATATGGAAATGAAAAATATAGAAGTTACGTAAAGTCTTTGGCTTCGACTCATAACCGTCCAAATTGACAAATTAAATGAAAGGAAAAATAAAGATAAGAAAAGAAATGAGTATAATTTTCTTTTAAAATGAATACAGATTTTTTATGAACAAAGTTTTATAATGATGGTTGACAATTATAAATAAATTTTAAAAAACTTAATATTAATAAAAAAATATAAAAAAAATTAAATGTAAATTTATAAATACATAATTATTATTGAAATAATAATTTAATTTCTTAAATAATAAGAATAATTTTTTCATTGTTCCTCATTAATTTTGGTGAAAAGATCTATGTTTTATTTAGAAGAATTAATTCCGCCATTCCGCCAAATCTCGTCAAGCGTTTTTATTGTTACGCCGGTGTAAAGGTGGTGTGTGCTTCATCGTCAAATTCACTTGCTCTCTACCGTCACTTATTCAGTGAGGCACTATATCCAAGCGCTTTAGTTCATATGTCTCGAGCTTGTCAACCGAAGCTTGCTAGTTTGAGCTCAAGTCAATGCTCAGTATCATCTTCTAATTTGAGACTTCTAAAGCTTCAATCAAGCAGTCCTATAAATTTATCTTTTGTGGGTAAGTTTATTAAAACTTCCTCTCGACAGGGTCGAGAGAGATCGTCATTCCCTTCCTCCTTCTCACAGGGGAGAATCTTTCCACCACAGTCTCTCCTGTTAAGAGGTGATCTTCTTGCAGTGTTGAAAATCAAGAAAAATTACCTTTATCCTAGCCGTTTGCTATCTTACGTGAAGGTCCGCTTGGGACCGGTAGATGCAACGATCCTCATCGGATTGAGAGGCGAGGTTTGGGATAGTGTTGCGACGTCACATGTTACTGTGACTAATCGCTCGTTATTTGCAGAGTTTGAAGTGCGGTATCAGTCTCTTATAGATCGGATCGTAAGTGGCAACTTTGATATCTTGCATAACGCCTTATCAAACTTTCACAAGTTTGTGTCTCTATCCTTGTTCTATGTTGGTTTATATGCTTGGGAGTTAGCCTGTTGGCTTGCACATAGTGTCTTGTACGATGATGCTTTTAATCTTGCAATCACTTAAACTATGAATGAAGAATTTGGTGGACAAAAAAAAAACAATTTCTGGATATTAAAATTATATTTCTCCTCTAATATACTTTCTCTTTTTTTCTTCTAAATATGTTACCAATTAAAGCGTTTATGATACAACCTAAAAACAAATAAGAAATAAGATCAAACGGGAGACGTTTTTATGTTTCATTTTGGGAAATGATATGTAAAACAAATATTTATATGTTTATCTAACTCTTCCTTTTTTGACATATATGTTTACTACTATACTCTACTAGTAAAAGTATATATGTAACTATAAACGTTTTTATGTTTTATGTTTATCCAACTCTTCCGTGTGTCCCCTCTTATGGTAAACTGGATTTGCGTGTTTTTTAATTCTTTCCGAGAACATAATGGTTGTAGATATTTAGAACTTTTCTAAAGTAGTGATATCTTATGAACCTAGAAAATATTTATATGGTATTTTCTTAAGTATGTTAGAGTGCTAATCTTAGCATAAGTGATAAGTCCTAAGAATACGGAAAAGAAAAAGACAAACAGAACGGTGGCTAACTCCACTACTACATGTCTACATTGCTAACGCTAACTAATGATACGATTCTTTCTAATCAAGAATCATATATGTTTGTAGTTGATGTCACCTACTCCAATAAAAATATGTAAACTAATTTGTTTCCTCTATGACGAAAGCAAATTGCCACTACACCAATATCTAAATCTGGATCTGTGTCGATGTTCTGTATGGTTGGATGCGAGTAGAACTATCAACTATTGTGTGCTTCGTGAATTAAGATTAAATAAAGTTGGTATAAATAACCAAACTCTATACAAATGTATGGATCACTTATATGGAACAGTTTGTTCCCACTCAATCACTTTGTTTTCTCGGATCCCCTTCCCACCAAAAACACAAGCAAAACAACAAAGACTCTCTCTCCGTTATCGTATATTCTATATATTATCGACAGTGCAATCTATTTTCACTGTCTTCGATATTCCTCACTCTTTCATGGCCCCTCTTCCTTTCTTACCGGCCCAAACCAAGTCGCAAACGCGTTTATCTTCAGACTCAAAGAAGAAGAACGGAAACAAGAAAACGTCTACCCAGCCTCCTCAGACGCAAACCCTAAAGCAAACACAAAAGCTGAAGCAGAAGACGGTATCATCATCGTCATCGTCTTCATGGAGCCAGATAAAGAACCTCCTAAGTTGCAAACAAATCGAAGGTCCACGAGTGCATGACCCATCAAAGATTACGTTATCATCTTGTGGCTCTTCTTTGTGTAAGTTCAGTGATGTTATTTATGGGAATGCCCGCGTGATTCACCGCTCAGATCACTCGCCGGAAAGTAGCAACCTTGGTCAAGATGGTGGGTTGTTGATCCGAAAACCGGCCACTCGTGGATCTTCTTCTACAGTTAGATCTAACGGATGTGGTGCTTACACATCATCATCCAAAGCTATGCACTTCAGAAAACTCTCAGGTTGCTATGAGTGTCACATGATTGTTGATCCCAGCAGGTTCGATATTTTATCTTACTTATTACTGAAATCGTTAAATACTTAGTTACAAAGAAATAAAGAGAGAGATTAGTTAGTAAAGGATTTGTTTATGATTAAATGATGCTAGGTATCCAATATCACCAAGAATATTTGCATGTCCACAATGTGGGGAAGTTTTTCCTAAGCTTGAAACCTTGGAGATTCATCAAGCAGTTCGTCATGCCGGTATGTTTTCAGTTTAATTTTAAATATTATTTATATTATTCTTTTACACCTCGTACTTTATAATTCGGAGCTCAAACATTTATGGTAAGTAAATTTATGCAATTTGGCGTGATTTTAAACAAAAGTATGGTGATGTTCTTTCTGTGTAAAATACCGAATAGTATTATGCTATAATTTTCATGACTAAAATACATACGATAACTAGATTAATGAAACAACATATTGACGATTTCGTTTTCACCTTCCAGTGAGCTCAATCTTGTACCAAAAAAAAAGTGAGATCTGTTACGAAACTTAATTTCAAACAAAGAGGCCATTGAAATAATAAAAGATGTGAGTCCTACTGTCAGTATTTGCACAGTGATTTTTCTTCTATAAATAAGAAGTTTTTTCGGTCATTTGTAAGATACCATTACATCTTCTTCTTCTTCCTTATAATAAACTTTCTTCCTTATATTAGTGTTATTTGCTTCCTACGGGTATTAAATTCTACTCTTATTTAAATTTCTCGATACTATAAATTATAAGTTATTTCATAACACGTTATCAGCACGATCGTTCTGCAATTCGGTAAAATTTATTGTATCATATATACCCTGTTATAATGGTCGATATACCGCATGTACTATTATATATATTATGTTATAATGGCCGGAATACCGCCTATATTATTTATTAATATTTTAATTAATTTATTGGTCGGCCGATGCGCCTTATATTCTATTTATTGTTAACTGGACGACCGAGCCACCTTTATTTTCTGTTTGTTGTTAACTGGTCGGCTGAGCCGCCTTATATTTTGTTTATTGCTAATTGGTCGGCCGAGCCGCCGTATAATTTATTTATTATTCTGCATTGACCGGCTGAGCCGTCGCATAATTTATTATCATAACAAAAAATATTTATTCACCATAATTTTTATTTTTATCAAAATTTTATGAAATTTAATAGATTTGATTGATCGTTTAATACGATATTTTCAGACTGATTTTCGGTGCACTCGATTTAACCCCAACGGTCACAAAGAAAAAATTTCAAATTTTTACCCTTTTTCAACGGCCATGAACAGTAATTTTCATATATAAATACAACTCATTCTTCACTTCATTCACTCATTCAAAACATTTCATCTCCTCTCAAAATTTTCAAATCGCCATATTTCAGTTTTTTTCAATCGCAATGGAGATGAGTCGCTTAGCTTTAATTTTATGTGCTATTTATATTTTTTCGGCTATGTATTTTATTTTTGTTGGAGGAACCACGGATGAATATTTTGGCATTAACATCGCCTTATGTTTGTTTACATTCTTGTATGTTATTGCTTGTATGATTAATGTAAACGGTTTTTAAATTATGAAGTTCTAATAAAATTATTATTTTGTGTTTTAGAAATACAAATGGCAAACATCGAGAAACTCCAGTTCCCGGCTCTGAAAATAACCGGCGAAAATTATGTCAGATGGGTCACAAATGTAAAACCTTATCTTGTAATAAAAAGATAACCGAAATGATAAAAGTCGGTAACAAATCGCTACCCGAGCATATAGCCGAAGCAATAATCTTCCTGAAGAAGCATTTAGATGAGAATCTAACTCACGACTATGGATACGTTGAGGACCTAGCCGTACTATGGCAAGCCTTGAAAGACAGATTCGATAATCAAAGAATGACTCTGGTTATCGTTCCGGCTATCTTTTTTATTACAAGATAAGGTTTCACATTTGTGACCCATTTGACATAATTTTCGCCGGTTATTTTCAGAGCCGGGAACTGGAGTTTCTCGATGTTTGCCATTTGTATTTCTAAAACACAAAATAATAATTTTATTAGAACTTCATAATTTAAAAACCGTTTACATTAATCATACAAGCAATAACAAGTAAATATAATGTAAACAAACATAAGGCGATGTTAATGCCAAAATATTCATCAGTGGTTCCTCCAACAAAAATAAAATACATAGCCGAAAAAATATAAATCGCACATAAAATTAAAGCTAAGCGACTCATCTTCATTGCGATTGAAAAACCGAAATATGGCGATTTGAAAATTTTGAGAGGAGATGAAATGTTTTGGATGAGTGAATGAAGTGAAGAATGAGTTGTATTTATAGATAAAAATCACTGTTCATGACCGTTGAAAAAGGGTAAAAATTTGAAATTTTTTCTTTGTGACAGTTGGGGTTAAATCGAGTGCACCGAAAATCAGTCTGAAAATATCGTATTAAACAGTTAATCAAATCTATAAAATTTCATAAAAGTAAAAATTATAGCAATGAAATATTTATGTTATGACAACAAATCATGCGACGGCTCAGCCG
>NC_027753.1:2110696-2115717 GCF_000695525.1 Brassica oleracea var. oleracea | reverse complement strand
GGTCAATGCAGAATAATAAATAAATTATACGGTGGCTCGGCCGACCAATTAGCAATAAACAAAATATAAGGTGGCTCAGCCGACCAGTTAACAACAAACAGAAAATAAAGGTGGTTCGGTCGTCCAGTTAACAATAAATAGAATATAAGGCGGCTCGGCCGACCAATAAATTAATTAAAATATTAATAAATAATATATGCGGTATTCTGACCATTATAACATAATATAAATAATAGTATAGGCGGTATACCAAATAGTATTATGCTATAATTTTCATGACTAAAATACATACGATAACTAGATTAATGAAACAACATATTGACGACTTCGTTTTCACCTTCCAGTGAGCTCAATCTTGTACCAAAAAAAAGTGAGATCAATCCGTTTTATCAAAGATAAAATTATTTACTTCATTGTTTGTATTTTTTCTCTTAATTAGTTCTGAAAACATGCATTAATTAAATATTACTTTGGTCGTCTCATCGTTTGTCTTTTATATTTGTTTTCTCGTAATTGGGGCCATAAATCTGGCTTGTCATGTCGTTATTTTTGGATACGTATGCACGTTTTTGGATATGTATGCACAGCAGCATATTTATATTATACTCCGTCCATTTCTTAAAGACGAATGTTTCGATATTTTTACACATATTAAAAAAACATATTAACTATGCATCGGTTTTTGAAATTATCAAATTTCAATGCTTTTTAACCGATAGTGTTTCAATTAATTCAATTAATTTTATTGAAATTTATAATTTTTTTATAGAAAACATAAAAAATCTATCTTTGTGAAACAAAAATATCTCTAAAATTTCTATCTTAATGAAATGGAAGGTGTAATAGATAGTACTAAGGTTAGAATATTTTATGTCGTAACGGCAAACAACATCACAATTAGCATCATAATCTACCACTAGGATAAGACATGCGCCTTGCGCAGAGTGAATTTATATGAAAATTATTTAAGAAATATCATATGGAAAAATAAAATTTATATTCTTGATCGAATTAATTTTTTTGGCCCTTAAACAATTTTTTTTAAAATTTTTTTTAATTAGATAATATTTTTAAAAATATTTTAGGTCAAAAAATCACTTATCCCATAAGAACCTAACGTTTAAGCCGAAGAATCTCAAGCCTACTATTTGGTTACAATGAAACTATGTCATCTCTGTTTTATATCATGATTTAACAATTTAAAAATTAATTATGGTTATGAGAAATTTACGTTCACGTGCTAGTCCTATCTATCTTCAATATTTTTCTCATTTTTGTGTTGTTTTTTTTCATTTTGGTTATTGTTTGATATAAATATTGATTTTTGAGTTTATTCACATTTCGTTATTTTGTTTTGGCCTGAGATTTAGAAAATGTTTAAGATTTAAAATTATTAAAAAGATACATACTTAAATTAAGATATGTGCCTTTGTGCAAAATAAATATTTTATTTTTATTACTTAATTTATATTTTTCTGCATATTATGAAATAATAAAATAATGATTATATATTAAATAACTAAGAAATAAGTTATTATTATGTAATAAATTGGCGTGCGCATATAAATCAAATGATCGCTCTTGTTAATTCACAATCATTTTAGGGTAAATAAATCAAAATAATCAATTTTATTTATCGTATATGATATATAATTAAGTTTAAATGATACTAACATAGATATATATATTATACTTTTAATATGGATATTTATTAAATGAGGTTTCTATGATTTTATATTATTTGCATATTTGTGTTACAAAAGTTTACACCAACGATTTTTTACAAAGTGGAGTGTTTAGTGGTTTCAATAATTTATAATCATTTAAAAAAGACAATGTAGATTTAAAAATTAAAATATCAACTTTTCAATATATGTTCAACGCAGATATCAAAATATAAGTATGTATTTTCATATGATGTACAGTTTAATTTAAACAATATGATATATATATTAACATAAACACCTATTAAAATAAAATTATTTATTCATATGATTTTATAATCATTGTATCTTATTATAACAGTTTTAGTAATTTATACTTGTTTTGAAAAATTCAAAATACAACATATACAAAAAAATCTAAATTTTGATTATATGATTAATGTAATTGTGTAATTTATTTTAATAATAAATAATTAAACAAAAATAATAGAAAGTATACGTATTGTTAGCAAATCTTTATTATTTAAAATCATTAATTGTCATATATATATCTTAATCACATTAGGCAATTTCATAGATTTTATTTAAGAAAATAATATATAATAATTTCAATTTGATAAATGAATGGTCCATAATGGACATACTATATAATATAACATTCCCTATCAATTTAATTTTGGATTAACAAAATTCTCAATTGATTATCAACCTGCCACGTAAGCAAAATTAACATTCCAATTACGTGACGACTCAGCATGACACTTTTTAAATTTGTACAAACTATAGCTTATAACTTTGTAAACGTTTCTCTATTAATATATATGGGATTATAAGGTTCTATTTTCTTTACATACGTTGAGCGTCTTTTAAATATATCTTAAAATGACAGTTCTAGTGTTTTGATCTGATATCTGTTGAAATTTGAAAATATGGAAGCAAATGTAATTTATAACATATTGTAGGTTCATAAATAAACCATATGAACTGAAAAAAATATAATTAGACCAATATAAGAAGTTAGTTTGTTTAAATGCAACTTTATATTGGTGACGTTATGTTACACGTTTTGTGGATCTTGGCTTCCTTTCCACTTATGGTAGATTTAAGAATATCCTTCTCAACAACCACAAGAAAAGAATGTAAAGATTTTTTATAATGTTGTTACATTTTGATAACAGTGTCGGAGTTAGGGCCAGAGGATTCAGGAAGAAACATAGTGGACATCATCTTCAAATCTAGCTGGTTACGAAAGGACGGTCCACTCTACAAGATCGAACGTATATTAAAAGTCCACAACACTCAGCGCACGATCCAACGGTTTGAAGACTGTCGCGACGCAGTCAAATCCCATGCACATGCCTCCACCAGAAAAGAGCCTCGATCAGCCGCCGACGGCAACGAGCTCCTCCGTTTCCACTGCACCACCGTTTCTTGCTCCCTCGGCTCCCGTGGTTCGACCTCCCTCTGCTCCAACATCCCTGGCTGCCGCGTCTGCACCATTATCCGCCACGGCTTCCACGCCAAAACGCTGCGTTTAGGTAGTGGGTCCAATGAGATTAAGGGTGTGAGGACCACGGCGAGCAGCGGAAGAGCACATGATGCATTGAGGTGCTTTGACCAGCGGAGGGCGATGCTTGTCTGCCGTGTGATTGCCGGAAGAGTGAGGCGCGGGCAGAGCGACGCACCTGAAGATGAAAATGATTCTTGCTCGTATGATTCTGTTGCGGGTGCTGCTGGGGTCTACACAAACCTAGACGACTTGGCTGTGTTAAATCCCAAAGCCATACTTCCTTGCTTTGTAGTAATCTACAAAGTTTCTGAGCCTTAAAAATACTTTTAAACGATTTGGATTTGTAAGTTTTTTGTAAACTATGTGAAGTAACCGGTTGTAGTATTTAGGGATAATAGCTTATTAAAAAAAGTTCTCTCTCTAGTTGTTCTCTAACTTCTCTCTGGAGGGTTCTCAAAAAACTAAAATCGTGTGTGCTTTTGTTTTTCTGTTTTTTGACTAACTCCGATCTTGGATCGGAATCGCTTCCGGCTCTGTCCGGTTACATATTCGAGTAGTTTCGGTCTTCTTTTGTTTGTATCTAATCTCCTCCGCCTTTTGCATGCTTCCTTCTGACTTTCTATCCTCTTCTGGAAAGTCGTAAAAGCCGGGAAACGGATTTGGTTCGTGATTCTTGTGGATTATGCTTGTTCAGGGTCTTTAGCTTGAAGAATTGGAGGTTTTCGTCGCGTTAGATGAGTCTCTGACGAAAGCTAACTCTCAATCATCTGCGTTCATCTCTATATTCCAGAGGTTATTCTCGAGCTGATCCCTATTACCGGAGATAATCAAAAGGCGTTAAGGCGGTTCAAAGATGTGATTAGGTGTTTGTGCGTGATGATCTACAAACCCTAAGATTGGAAGGCGAGTTTCAGGGGATGCTTCAAACGTCAGAGAGATGAGGAAATCTCAATCAATCTCACGTGTGATGATGTCATTGGATACGTGGTTCAATTATGGCCATATAAAGTGCACGTGCTAGTCAGTAGTTCTTCATTATCTCTATGTTTGGGTCCCAATTGGGCTTCATGTATTTTAAATTATGTCTTCAAATCGGTCTCTTTAAACTAGTCTTGTATCAAATCTGGCCTGTTATGGCTTTATTAATATAAAGTGTTGACAAAAAAAAAAAGGGATAATCCTCCTATATCTATATTATTAAAAGAGAAGTACCATTTGAAAATGTTTTTACTTCATTAATTAAACTTTTTTTTTTCTTGTTTTTTTCAGTTGCATTTATGAAATATCCTAAAACGAATAAAACTGTCTAATTTATTACTTGTCTTTTCAGTTACATTAATGAAATAAGCTTAAATGAATTTAAACTGTATACCTCAGTGTGACCATTGATATAGGTTCAGTCCGACAACAATTTTTCCCAACCTATTAAAAAAAAAAAATAAACTAACTCTTTTATAACTACATCTAAATCTACATATTTCTTTCTCTTACGTGACCTCTTCATTTTTTCCTATATTCTAGGAACCCTCAAAACTTCCTTTTTTGATAACTATCATCTATGAGAACTTATAATTTATTTATTTCATTTTAAAATTGTTTTGTTTAATTAACCAATGCAGATTTTGTAAAAATTATATTTTATTCTCAGCGTAGAGATCTTTGATGGGGGTGGTTCGTCTTGACTTCTTTCTACTCAGTTAAAAACGCAGAATGTTGAAAAAATTATGTATAGTGTTAGTTTGTGTAAAATCTTTTTTGTTCTTAATTGTTTGTGGTTTTCTTTGTAAATTTAAGAACTATAAAGAAAAAATGATGAGAAAACTAAAAAGAATAAAGAAAGATGGGCT
>NC_027753.1:2091614-2108400 GCF_000695525.1 Brassica oleracea var. oleracea | reverse complement strand
GATCATTATTTATATGATATCGCACACGAAATGTTTTTTTCTGTTTTTACAATTATCTAATTAACTCTATATACTCATTTTTAAATATTTTTTATATGATATCACATATTCGTAAAAAAAAATAGATAGTTTAAGATGCAAAAAAAAATATTTACTTAATGAATATAATATGAACGAATATTACAAATACATCATTTCATAAAATAAATAATTAAAAACTGAAAATTCATACCCGCGCTGGCGCACGGATCAGGGTCTAGTATTAATTAAGAAGTAATGATTTATGCTGACGTGTCGCTCATAAAAGAATTCTCCAATTAATTGTTATAATTTGATTGTTTGATGGTTTTTCGTTTTTCATATATTTAATTAAAGTTTTTAAAAGGAAACTATTCATAAAATTACCTAATTTAATCTATGTTTCCAAACATACAATTAAGGATCTTAAATATTTTTGAATTAACATAATTTGCTTATAGAAATAATTAAATATCTAGATTAAATTATATAAATTGATAAGATACATATAAATACATATGATACTATAGAAACAATTATAAAAACGATTTTTATCATGTTTATATTAGTAGTGAATAAAATAAATCATAGATTTTAGAAAACCAATTAATCTAAACTTAATAATATTAATTAAATTCACTCATTCACTATATATATATAATAAAAACGTGTCAAATGAATGTAAAACAGTCAAATATATAATTATAAAAATTCTAATCATTTTCCAATGACAATGTGATATCATATATGCGTTATCAATTTTAGAAATGATTAAAATATTTTTATATTTTAAAACATAAAAATTATGTGGTAAGTTATTTAAACATATATTAATCAAGAAAAAGTTTATTTAATTCATCTATTAATATAAACAGATGAATTAACATTATTATATGGTAAGTAATTTAAATTATATTTTTTGGTAATTTTAATTTATTATATGGTAAGTCATTTAATTATATTAATCAAAGTATTTTTCACAAGATTTTTCTAGAGTTAATACTCTATTAATATAATTCATATAGCTTGAGTTATAATAAAATTAACATGCTTATTTTTAATGGGATAAAAAGCAGACATAAATAAAACAACAAGTGGAAAAAATAATAAAATATGTTTGTTGTGTTCTTGGTATTTTATATTCTTATGTATTTAATTTTTATTTGTTTGTCGAGGTACTTGTACTTTTTTGTGTTACTATAAATGTGAATTAATTATTTTTATGTGTTTTTAAAATGTTAAGATAATTTTATTAAGGAAGTTCAATAAAAATGATCATTTCTACAATTGTTAAAGTCAAAGATGGAAAATATAATCTATAATGAAGGTAAGAAAAAATTATTTAAAAATTAATGAGATGTATTTTTTTACGCTATAATAAGCTTTTAAAATATACGATAATAAAAGTTTAAAATTTTATACACATAAAAACATATTATTTCATATAATATTGGATCTAATATTAAGTATATATGCTTTAAATAACGACATTTGGTTATTTAAAATTGAAATATTTTTTTTTCTTATTAGTTAGTCAGATTTAATTAATATGTATGTTTTAATATAATCTAAAATAAATTAAAATAATAATTTTAAAAGTTATGTAAACTATGATTAGTTTTAATTAAAAACATTTGGTTGAATGAATTAGCGTTTGATAAAATAGTGTAATGATCAAAGATAATGTAGGGAAGAAATTGTTTGCTTAACCCTTTTGAATTTTATGTTAAACACTAAATTAAAAAATAAGTGAGAAAGTGTGATTTGGAACAAATTATGAGAAAAATTGCTTAAAATACCATTTTCCTAATACATGTTTTTTTTGTTTACCTTAACCAAATTTATCCGTAGTTTTGAAGGGATAAATCCTACTATATATTAATTGACAAGTCACTCAATTGACTTTTGATTATGTGTCTTTAATAGGTTAAGTTTTAAAAAATAGTTATAATTTGATTGATTGTTAACATTTATTAGTTATTATTTTAATCATATCTAAAAATAAAAGATAATTCTAGAACTAAATAATACAAATTATCAATTAACACAAATGATATTACAAATAATAATTTATGGTAACTAATTTTGGAATTAGAGAAAGAATATATATGTTTTATCAATTTTTTTATTTTTATCAATTAGTTATATATAATTAATAGAATACTTTAGCATTTTTTATAGAAATAAATTTAATGGTTATATATTAGTATATAAAATAATTATATTTGTAGGTAATGAATTATTATAACTTTTATGTTTTTGAAGCCTACACAAAACCGTTTACAAAAGACCTTTCATGATAAAAAAATTCAATCAATGTATTGGTCATTTTGGAGTTACACAAAAAAACATATACTTTTTTTTTCCGCTTGAGAGCTAGAGTATTTTCGGTTTTTCATGTGTTAAAATAAAATGTAAAGTAATTCTATAACCAGTTATCTGAATTAATTATAATATTTTTATGTAAGAGAAAGATTTTTAATGATTAAGGTTATTTTAAATCTCACATATCTTCTAAAAATATATACCGAAATTTTGATTATCCAAATATTTGAAATTAAATTTTTAAATTTCTAATTATTATTCAAAAATTATAACAGTGTAAAGATAATATTATAATATAACTACCCGTAAAATTACGGGCAAACCTAGTAGCTTATTAATTTCCTAAAATTATGGCCAAGTCAAGAGTGAAAGACTAGCGTCTCTTTTTCTTTTTCTTTTCGTTCTATCATTTTCATTTTGTCATACATTAGAGCATCAGCAAAGGGTGTATCATGGTCGAGTCTCTCAACAAAAATAAAATATTATGGTAATTATATCTTTTAATCTTTTTAATAATTAGAGCATTTGGAGGTTGACACATGGAGAAAAATCCTTCAATGAGAGACTTGAGTCTTTTTATAAACAATCGATCATTCTTTCTCTCTTTTTTTTTGCATTTACTTTCTATTTTTTTTTTTAATTACAAGAAACTCCCAAATTTTGACCAGTGCGTATGTTCTTATAGCACTTCCAATTGAGATTTTACCCTTTAGAATTCTAAATATGAATAAATATGTATGTATATATTATATATATATATGTAATTGTGGGGTCCACTAGATAGTGTAAAACTCCTGCCAAAAAATTCTAAAAATTTTACACACATATTCATATTTATAATTTTAATGGGTAGAACTTCCCATCGGAGGTGTTCTATGTTGTTTTTTAAAAGATTTACTTCGTTGATCAAAAAAAAAAAGAATTACTTTTTGGCAACTTGGAAAACAGTTCTGGATAAAGATCTGAACTCTGAAGTAGGTAAACGTTTTGTCACTTGCAAAGTCTTGATAAAAGAAAATTTTAAATAATGATTTTTAGATGAATTGCCTTGATTCCACGTGACAAGGCTTGTAGCACTTGAACGACACTTTGACCACGCCACTTTGGTTGATATATATAATATATTTGACAATTTCCACGTTGTTATTTTTGGATTAAAGTAGCATGCTTGAAGCCTTGAATTGATTGATCAAACGCATATGCTAAGTAGATAGAATAATAAAGGGTGACTTTATGTTTGCCATAAAAAGAGCAAAGTTGCAGGAAGAAGGGAAATGTGTTTAGCAAAAGCGAGGAGAGCTAGGAGTGATTTTTTAATGGTTAAAGGAAGAGCGAAGGTGAGGGGCTGATGTTTGCAGGTGGGTTTTATATTGTAGTGGCTAACAAAGACTCTGAATGGTAATAGCAGGTTAGACGTTGTGGATCAAGCGAAAAATATAATGTGGTACGGGTTTTTTTTGCTATCAACTTATACAGACTCATATTGATTATATGAACCAAATTGGGAAATTTTGATCCTTGTAAACGACGAAAGACGGTTACTTCCTGATACTGAGTGCTAGGTTATCCGTCTTTGAATTTTGCATCTTTGGTACATAGATGATCTCTGCTCGGAGGAAACTTTCTTTCTTGATCTTAATATCTTCCAAATAACTTGCAAAAAATAGTCATTCTTCTGGTTCTGAAATCATCTTTACCAATTTAGAACAATTTGTTGCAACCGTAACCTGAAATTGACGTAAGTTTCTCATACATTTCATTACCCAAAGTAGCGCTTCCATCTCTGCATGAAGAGGAGAGAGACTAGCCCGAACATTCCTCGCCTCGATCAGCCCATCAAATCCTTCTAAAGTGCTGAGCCAACCCTGTCCGGAGAAAATATCATTTTCTTTTGAGGAACCATCAGTGAAATACCATCTTCTTGGAATTGACGGTAGAGTGATAACCTCTACGTGTGGTACTATCCTCTGTTCGTTCAATATATGTGTCTCAGCCCAGAGTGTTGATTCTGTTTCTGCCAATTTAAGCGTTTCCCTAGGATCAATGTCCAGATTACTAAAAACTTTATTATTCCTTCCTTTCCAAATGTACCATAGTATCCATGCAAACTGATGATCATCCATCTGCGGAAAAACTCTCCGGAAGAGATGATTTATGTTTGTGAAGAGAGAGCTTGTTGGGAAAATAACTAGATTTGATGGTATCTTTGAGAGAGCCCAAACCTGAAGTGCTAGAGAACATTAAAAAAACATATGGTTTATCGATTCCTCATCTTGCACAACATATATCCCCTTGTATCCCTCGCGCTCGCATATTCTTCTTGACTGCTATACACCATGTCACAAATTGCCATAGGAAATGTTTTATCTTTGGTGGGCACCATATTTTCCAACGGAACGCATTCAATACATCAACTGTGGGCCCAAACAGTAATGGTGGTCTTTTCCTGTATGGGTAAACCCGTTCTACCGGATATCCTGATTTAACCGTATATTTCCCATTGTTTGTGAAATGCCATCCATCCCTATCTACCATCTGGGTCCTACTCAGTGGTATGCTTTCTATAATTTTCACATTTTGTGGGTCCAACAAAGCCCGAAGTGCTTGCGAGTTCTACGTTCGCGAAGTAGAACCAATGAGAGAATCCACTGTGAGGTATGGGTAAAAATTGTGTTGGTTTTTATTAGCTGGTCTCGGGCGAGTGGTTGAGAGCCATGGATCGTTCCATACAAATATACATGATCCTGATCTCACCCTTTTGATTAGTCTTTTGCTTACCAGAGATCTAGCAGGTACGGTTTAAATATGGATTTACAAAAAAAATACATATTGCGGAATACGTGCGGTTAAACTACAGAAGCGGTACATAATAAAAATGAATGGTAACCAAAATAATATGAAGTACGGATCAAATATTTGAATGATAACAAAAGTTATAAATGGTACAAAATACAAATTTTAGATATATTTTTTTACGGACTGAAATAAATTATAGTTCAAAAATTTTAAAATAATAATTTCTATGTTAAAAATAATATATATTATTTAAATAAAATATATAAAATTTAAAACTCAGACATATATAACACATTCAGTATTTATCATTTTATATATTTTATTAATTAATAACATATATAAATTGTATAATAATTAATTTTATTAACTAAATAATTCACATGTAAAACACGATTTATGTTTATTATGTAGAGAAATTGTGGTGGAATCTATGTTTTGTACTTTTAATAATTAAAAATAAAAAATAAAACAAAAGTTAACAAATTAATGTACAATAATATGTCAACCACACCTTCTAACTCTCTTATCAATAACAAGTGTGGTTTATCACACATTTGCCCCTCTATTATTTTTTTTAAACTTAACATTAATTTAATTATCTCCTATATATTAATAGAGAAACATTTAAAAAATTATAATCTATATTTTATACTAAATAAAAAAGAGCATTGGTAAATTGTCAGATAATTATGATGCCAATTAGTCTGACATGGTAGCTTAATAGTTAATTAAAAACTGTACGTCCAAACTTGATTCAATTTTTTTGCTAGGTACATAAGGATATACTAGATTTTGATCCGCGTACCCGCACGGATATATTTTTTGATGATGTTATTTATTTTTATGTCACTATTTAGGGTTGGCAAAAAAAACTCGAATTCGAAGAATCGAACCGATCCCAATCCGAATAAGTAGTACCAAATCCGAACCGGAATTTATTAAATATCTGAATTATTCAAAATTTTGGTATTTGAAGAACTAACACATAATCCAACCCGAACCGAAGTATTTTGGGTATCCAAAATAGATTTATATATTTATATATATTAATTATTTTTAGATTTAATATATATATATAAACGTCCAGAATATATATGATACTTTTAAGTTCGTTTAAATACTTGAAAATATATACAAATAATCAAATGTAAATATCTAAAATAGTTTAAATATACTCAAATCTCCAAAAATACTTAAATAATTAATAATTCTCTATCCAAATATTTAAACCAAACCAATTTAAATTGGTTATCCAAATCCGAACTGAATCCTCAAAGATCTGAACCGAACACGAAATCCCAAACAGACCCGAAAACGAACTCGAACGCCCACCCCTAATCACTATTATGTATCTTATATGTGTCATCATAGGTTACAAAAATATGTGTCATCATATAACTAATCGTATTTTATACGTACCATCAAATAAGTTTTCTTATAATTAATAATGTTTTATACGTACAATCATATAAATAATCACATATACTATATTTTTAAATTTTAATGTGAAATATAAAAACCATAATTTACGTTGGTGTTTGAAATTGAGTTTTGTATTGTATTTTTCTTATATATATTGAAAACATTTTTATAATGGTTATTGGAAAATATGTTAGTAAAAATCAAATTTTGAATATGTGTATATTTTTGAATGAATTTTTGATATAAATTAATTTTAAATTATTATTTTGATTTGAATATGTATATCAAGTAACATAAACACATTACTTTTTAATATAATGTAATGGACTTCCAATTTATTTAATAGCATAAGCACATTACTTTTTTTTCCTAACTTACTATTATCCATGTTTCCAAACAGTACTAATTGTTTTTAATTGCTATCTATGTTGTCAAACAAAATATATAGTACTTTTACTTTAATAAGTACTTTTACTTTAATAAAATAAATTACTTAGGTTTTAGATTATATGATACGATAAGGTACTTAAAGAAAGATACCGTAAGGCATCATAAATCGGTTTTCTATAAGTGTATATACAATCTCTTATCCTTCATTTTAATTATTCTCCAATATATATTCTCTAAGTTGTTTTATCGGTCATTTTATTCCTTTGAAATATTAATATTTTTGATTGTTTGTCTTTTTTGCCATTCTCCATAAGTGTGTATTGTTATGCATCCTTTTGTTCTTCTTCCCGACCTAAATATCTTCAGTGTTGACCAGCGTTTAAACAAGTTATGTACTAAGAACCTTTTACTTAGATTTTAAAATAAAATCATACACATGCTCATGTATACCACTAAACGTTAGGTCTTCCCTAAATATCTTCATAGCTCATACCTTACTACAATTACTAAGGAGATCAAGATTGTGTTAATTTGTAGGGATTTGATTCCTCATTCGTTTTCTTAATTTTTCGTAATTTATGATGCCTTACTTCATGTGTTGTGTTGTAGCATCCACCAATTCCATACATATTAATGTAGAAACATTTAAAATGTTATAATCTTAAGTTTGTATTAATTGAAAAAGAGTTTTGCTTATGTCTCAATTTGGCTTACGTGACAGCATAAGAATCAATTGAAAAATTAGTAAGTCCAAAATCCAATCGATAGGAAAAATTATATTAATCCAAACAAAAATGTATAGATATGATAAACTTAATACTCGGCGATCTCATTAAATTAATACTAGACGATCTCATTAAATGTGACTTTCTGACTCAAAATTGATTTATATTGTGATCCAAATTGATTTATATTGTCTCTATTACTTGGACAACAATTTAAATCAAAATTTGCTATATATTATAGCCTAAATATTGCATGTTTTTGCTATAAATCGGAAAGTAATGATTTTTTCAAGTATTGGTTTTTTTTATTAATAGCAAAGAGACGTAGCTACTCAAAATTATTTTGTTAATAAAAGAAGAAAAAAAAGAATAATGTTTGATTCTCTGGCCTTCCTCGCCTACAGAAATTTATATAAAGAATAATACAGAGATTAAGTTGTTTTGTTATTACCTAACAAACTTATATATCAAATATGTTTCCTTGAAACACAGTTCTTTAGAACTTAAATTATAAAATTTATATTGAAGATTAAAAAAAATCTTTGGCACCTGCCTAATTGTTTCTCCTAATCTAGGAAAACATTAATAATGACCTTTCGTAGTAGTTAATGATATATACAACGTTAACATAACTTTCATCATATACAAAGTATCGGTTGCAAACAAATAATACTATTATATGTCTATATTTTGACCTTAAGTATAATAATAACCGTATAATAATACCCGGACTGCAAAATTTTATGTTGTCTTAATGTGATCCATAACCAAACTATACTTCAAATTACAAGCTTAATCCAATTTGTAATTGTCTTTTTAATATTTTAATTTTTCATCTTAGGTTGTCAAAAAAAAATTAAAAATCTGACATTCTGGAAATTAGCGTAATTTCAAAATCGAAAATATATAAATTTTATTTACTGATAGTTTAGTAAAAGAAAATATCCAAATGTATCGGCTCAACATATATATGATTATGTAAGCAATCAAAAATTGAATACATATAAAAACAATTTGACCATATATAAATCTTAAATTTGTCAATACAATATGTTTAATTAGAAAACAACTACTTATTTTGGATTATCTATAATTGAGGTCGCTTAAATGTTCTTTTTAATTTCAATTGAGCCGAATGAGGATCAATCGTAAACTGCCGGTATTATTATCGTTAGACGACAATATAAATCATAAAATTTGAACCAAATTTTTGTGATACACAATTTTAGAATCAAGCTCTTTTGGTAATTTTAAATTAATTGTTTTTATACCAGACTGTTTAAATAAATAAGAAACTTTTCCACCAAGTTAATGCTTCCACCAAATTAATTGTAAATATTTTTATTAATAAAATTGTATAATTATAAAAATAGAAATAAAATAATATTTCAAAATTTGTAAAATATTATTATATTATTTTAATAGAATTACTTTAATGTTGATATATAATTACTACCATATTCAAAAAAGTTTACCAAAAATATAATTAAACGTTAAATGTAATTGTCCTTGTCGTATTTAAGGGAAATTGCCAAAAATACCACATTCATAATACCACTTTTCACGTTTGCACTAACCACTTTTACCTTCATTTTTAAATAGGAAAAAAGCATTTATAAGCATAGGGTTAACTAATCTAGACTTAGGGTTTAGAGTTGAGGGGTAGGGTAGGGTTTTCGAAATGTTAAATTTATGATTCTAATAAATATATAAATATATACTTTAAAAATATAGAAAATTTGAAAAAATAGTTTCAAAAAGAATTTTATATATTCAAACAGAAAATTTGAAAAGAAAATTTCAAAAAAATAAAAATAAAAAGTTTGAATTTGAAAAAGTATAATTTGAAAACATAAATTTTTATGTTTTATTTATTTAATTAATTATTTATTGTATATATAGAGAACAAAAATATAAAAGTTTTTTTCCTTTTAATGAAGAAGATATTTTTGAAAATGGTTTTTTAGTGGTGGTAAACATGAATAATAGTACCAACAAAGTGGCAAACATGTAACTTATCTCATATTTAAACATAAACCATGTGATCATTTCTAGTATGTCATATCACATTTATTTACTCAAATGATTTTAGAGAACAAATGTGTCAAAATCACTTTACAAATAATTTATAGAGGATATATAGATAGATACCCTTTATGAATACAAATGTATAAATTAGTTAAAAAAATAAAAATTTGAATTGAAATTCTTTTTGATAAGATAAGTGATTAAAATTAATAATAAGAAGACTATTGAAAATATAAAAATATATTTTAAAATAGAAAGATAAATCCTATATTTTTTCTAGAGAAGATAATTCCTATACATATTGTATTGTTATATGAAAAAATCTTTTATTATTAAAAATAGAAAACACAAAACTAAATATTAATCAAGTAAAATTCTTAATTTTACATAATGTTTACATAATTGAAAAGAGAATATTGAGTGATTTCAAGATTTATTTTTATATAATAAATATTGTGTATAAAGAAATTTTCAGAAAATTTATAATACATAAGGGTTTTCAAATGAAAACATAAATAATAATTTATCATTTATAGTCTTTTAATTAATAATATATATATTAATAAGTAATTATAAAATGTTTATGCCCATTAACCCTTATTTAATGGGAATAAAAAAACCCTTAGATATTTAATTATTAATATCTCCTCATTAATTGATACACAAATTTTAGGTTTGTCCATCTAAAGGCTCCGAATGGAAAAAATGGATCAACGGTTGCGGGCCTGTTCGGGAACGCGCTACGCATAACGCGTGCGGCCGATCCGGGCCTAGCGAGTTAAAAAAAATCAGAGATTAATCGGGGATTAATTATAATGGTTTATATATATATATATATATATATATATATATATTAGTATCCGTAAAAGAACTCAGTGAGTGTAACGTAGTCTAGTGGTTAGTATGCCTATCCAAGCTTTGGAGGTCGTGGGTTCGAGCCCCAAAATGGTTGTTTTGCTTCATTTTTTCATTTTTGTCTTTAATGAGTACGTAATTACACAAATACCCTCTTCTTCATCTTCCCCAATTTTAACCTGCAAACCTTAAATTTCGAATCTCACCATTTTTTTCACGATTTCAACCTCTTTTCTTATGGTTTTGTTCAATTGTAATGAGATTTTAACCATAACTATGATTATAACCTGAAAATGTTCTTAATTTTTTTTTTTTTGAAAGATCCGAGTTTTAGGGCGAATTGGTCCAATCCGCCACGGTGCACAGTCGAGTAACGTTTAAGCGCCGATTAAACGGCCGATTTGTCCGCGTTTTAGAACATGGGTTGCGGGTTAAGCGTATCGAGTGGAACAAGTGTGGATAAAGCCAATTTACTGGTCTAAAACATATGTTTGAATAGTGAAAGTAGATAAAAAGCAGAAAAAATTATTGTACAAATTAAAATAGTTTACAATATTATTTATTTTTAATAATTAAAATAGTTCCTTTATAAAATATTTCTAAATACAATAATATTATTCAGAATATAATAAAAATTAATTTAAACATATATATATATATATAATTATTTTAAGCTTAAAATTAAATATATATCTAAATTTGGATAATTTGAAATAAGTTTATCTTTTTGGTACAATAGTTTAATATTTTGGAGTTTTAATATTAAATAAGGCATCAATTTTAAAAATTATAATTAAAAAATAAGTATAAGAGATCTTTAAAATCATAAATATATAATAAATTATAAATAAATTTAAAATATAAGAGGTGTTTTCATAAAAGTATAAAATATGCCATTTAGTTTTCTTTATTAGTTTAAAGAATGACCAAAAAGTTTAGATAATGAATCTATTTAAATAAGAAAACATGTATTAGTTGAATCTTAGTTTCTAATTGAATATATAGTACATATTAGCTTTTTTATTGAATTTAAAATAAATAATATATAATACAAGGACTGCACTTAGAACACCCCCATAACCAAATAAATTTTTTTCCACTAGTGTTTCTTTAATTTTGTTCATAAGAAAGAAATGCTTTGATGTTCATTGTGTCTTCTCTCCGCTTAATGTAACAAGGTTAACAATTTAGTTGAATGGGGAATTAGAGAACCATTTATTATCCACTTCCCTTTTAGCCTTTATATTTGCTAGCCTAAGCTATCCGAAACACGAAAGGTCAACCAATAATAGGTAACCACCGTCGGGGGTAACGGAGAATACTTTGCCACAAGCGACAACTTTTATTTCTCCTAATCAAAACACACAAAAAATGAAAGCAGGATTGGATTTGAAAAGAAATAATAATAGCAAAGTTTAGTTGAAAGCCCATTGTTTTATGAGAGCGGTCTCAAACCACTAGTCATAAAACCACTCATTCCCCCCTAAGTCCTAACTAATTAAAGCCGACATGAGAGAAATAATCAAACAAAGGAGCAACTAGACAACAAAGAGTAGTAGTTGACTTCTAAATTGTTTTCCTTTACAAAACCAGAAACAAAACTTAGACAATGTCACTCTTCACCTTTGCTGCTTCCCCTCTTGTTATTACCCCAACCGTTAGATCTTTCACCTTCTCACCACCCCGTTGCTCCAAACAAACTGTAATGTCCGCCGTCCGATCTGAGTCCACTTCAACATGTCCTGTTCTGACCAAGTTTCAGAAGAACTGTGCCACCCCTACAACGTTCTTACGCGTCGTAGCCGACGCCATTGCTGATGACATGCAAGCCGGTCTAGCTGTCCATGGAGGAGGAGATCTCGAGATGATCTTGACTTATGTGGATGCTTTGCCTTCTGGGTAATTCTCCTATTTATTTCCCTCTTAATCATTTCATTATGCTTTGTGATCTAAACATGATTAAAAACGTTTGACTTCTTACAAACAAGTTTTAGTTTGATCTTCTTAGGATCGTTTTGATTTTTTTTACTCTGAAACGAACTAGATACACCTTAGACTCACCAAGAGAACTTGATTAATGGATTGTAGAAAGGAGGAAGGTTTGTTCTATGCATTGGATTTAGGTGGAACAAACTTTCGGGTGCGTAGCGTACAGTTAGGAGGAGAGGAAGAACGTGTCGTAGCTACCAAATCTGAGCAACTATCTATTCCTCAGAAGCTTATGATTGGTACAAGTGAGGTAATGAATGACTCATATTCTTTTCTTTTTTTCCATTAATGAGTGTTACTAATCAATGAGGTTCTGTAATGAATGTTTTTTCAGGAACTCTTCGGGTTCATCGCTTCAAAGCTCGCAGATTTCGTGGCAATGGAGGAGCCAGGGCGGTTTCGGTTGGAACACGGGAGGAAAAGGGAGATTGGGTTTACTTTCTCCTTCCCTGTGAATCAAACCTCCATTGATTCAGGAACACTTACCAAGTGGACTAAAGGCTTTAATGTGTCTGGAATGGTGAGTTCATGTTTCTGTTTACCATGTTTTTATTATGTGGTTCTAAATTTTAGTTAAAAATGTTGTTTGCAGGAAGGTAAAAACGTGGTTGCATGTTTAAATGAAGCTATGGAAGCACATGGACTTGATATGCGAGTTTCTGCTCTTGTATGTCTCCTTTTTGCTCTTAAAATTAATAGATGGATAACTCTTGTCTTGTGGGTATAGTAACCTTGTTGATGTGTAAAGGTAAATGATGGAGTGGGAACATTAGCTGGAGCAAGGTATTGGGACAAAGATGTGATGGCCGGTGTGATTCTTGGCACTGGGACCAATGCTTGTTATGTTGAGCAGAAGCATGCAATTCCTAAACTCCAAAACCAATCTTCTTCTGGAACAACGGTATCATTGATATTGATTTTTATGTGTACGTAGTTTTGTTTTGTTCCCCTGCTTATACTATTTTTGATTTTGAATTAGATCATAAACACAGAGTGGGGAGGTTTCTCTAAGTGTCTTCCACGAACCATTTTTGACCAAGAGATGGATAAGGATAGCTTAAATCCTGGTGAACATGTAGTAGATCTTTCTCATGCAACATTATGTTTTTGTTTTGTTTTGTTTTGTTTTGTTAGTGAATGGTATCACCAATTCTTATAGTTGTTCATTTTTTGTGTGGATGAAGTTATATGAGAAGATGATCTCGGGGATGTACCTTGGTGAAATTGTGAGGAGAGTTTTGCTCCATATGTGTCAAACTAGTGACTTGTTCGGACAATCCGTTCCTGCCAAACTAGCAACTCCTTTGACACTCAAGTACTTCCATCTCTCTCACTATCTTTCTCCTAGTAAACACATTTCTATATAAACATTCCGGTTCAAGCTTTGGTTTAGTTTGGCTTATATATTCATCCCTAGATTCAGTACTCTAAAATTGTGTCTATCTTAGACTAGCTGTTGATTTTACTGGTAGTTTTATTTATTAGAATTGGTATATGGATTCTGTAATAGGAGCCAGGATCTATGCAAAATGCAAGAGGACGATACAGATGATCTTTCAAGTGTTGGATCGATCCTATACAACATTTTTGAGGTAAGTTGTTAATATATACAAAAAAATAGAATCACATCTATAGATTGGATCAATTTATTGACTCAATCAAGATATTGGAAACAGGTAAAGGCGGATCTGAAGGAGAGGAGGAGAGTGGTGGAAGTGTGTGACACGGTAGTGAAACGCGGAGGACGTCTAGCAGGAGCTGGTATAGTGGCAATTCTGGAGAGGATTGAGAGAGAGACAAAAAGACTGGCTTCAGGTCAAAGAACCGTTGTGGCTATGGACGGCGCACTCTACGAGAAGTACCCGCAGTATCGACAGTATATGCAAGATGCACTAGTTGAGCTTCTTGGTGATGAACTTGCATGTCACGTTCAGATTAAACATACCAAAGATGTGTCTGGGCTTGGTGCTGCTCTTTTGGCCGCTACTAACTCCATTTATTAGTGCATGAACTTCTACTTCATGATAAAATACTTGGTGCGATACTGCTGCTCTTTTTTTTTTAAATCTCTTTTTAACTTCATGAGTAAAACACGCATTATGTCATCTCTAATATATAAAAGTTGTCATTTCGAGCTCTTTATTCTATGCCACATTGCCACTTAAACGTGTTTAATTTAAAACTAATCGAACTTAACTTTATATGATGTGGTTTTAAACAAAAAGAAGAACAAAAAAACTTTATATGCTGTGGTTAATGAGTGATAAATGTGTCAATGGCTTTTCTTTTCCTAGAAGCAGAGTTGCCTAATGGTAATGGTTTAACAGTACTTTTTTGTGTTTGTAGCTTAACCTTTCGCTGTTCTCCATATCAATCTCGTCGACTTGTTGAGCGGAAACTCTGTTCTGTATCAACTTAATCTCTTTTTAAAAGGGAATCAAGACTATCGATCGTAGATTAGCCATGTTTGGTTTAAAGATAAAAAGCTTCTCTGCTAAAAATTGTGTGTGTGATGGATATCTTAGGTCCTCTTGAAATGGATTCAGGAGAGTCCGTATTTTGGAAACAGTCCGAAAAGAATCTTGCCTTCATCCGATCTTAACTTCCTTCGGTTTAACTCTCGGTGGATCATGGTCCCTATGATTATTGGTCTTGGTTGGAGCGGAAGATTCTTGATACGGAGGACAAGAACTAGGCTAATCGTGGTGTTAAAAAACATCGCCGAAAGTTTCTCTCCTCCAGAGACAGAGTCGAAGGCGGTTGAGAAAAGGGCGGTGGAGCCAAACTCCGTGTTCCACACAAGTACCAGGATTCTGCCATGTAGCATTTGCTCATCAAAAACCCCACACTTATGTTGTGACAAAGCTTGTATTATATATTACTGGATATGGGTCGGTGAGTGGATTTTACTTGATATTTCAGTTTTTGAAAACATTAAAAATGGATTTTTTTAATTATAAATTTTGTGATTTTTTGGATATATTGTGCGACACTTATTTTATGAATAAGAATTTGTTTGCTACTAAACTTTTGATATGTTTTAAATTTTAATAACGAATGTGCATATGCGAGTTGTCAGCTACTTTATACCTAGGCCCTAGACAAAATATCCAAATTTTTAATATCTAAACCGAACCTAATCCGAAAAATAAAAATAGAATAAAACACAAAAAGATATAAAAGTGCACCAAGCCAATCAAATCAATAACAAGTCAAACACGTTTTTTATGCTCATCTTTTAATGTTTATATTAATTACTATGTTATTTTTTTGTCATATTGAAATATATTTTATGCTCATCTTTTAATGTTTATACTAGATCTTGACCCGCACAATCGTGCAGATTTTTTTATTTATATATTAAAATATTTTAGTTTATATAAAAAAATTACCAATAACTTAATGTAATTTAGTGTTATATATTATGTAATTCTATAATAGTTATGTTTACGCAGCTTATATATTATTACTATAAATTTTATATTTATGTAACAAAAATTATTTTAGAAACTTTATTATGTAACAATATTACTTTACATACTTTTTTATTTTAAATTTATATGAAAGCAAATTAAATTGGATCTATATAGCAAAAAATATATTTTTTTGAGATACTGTAAAGAATTTCTTTTAAAGAAAAATTATAATACATTGTACTTCAAAATATGTTTGTAGTAAATATCATATTTGAGAAATACACTAAGTTGAGTAAAATATCTTCTTTTAATTTGAAATAGAAATGAATATTTCTAACAAAATCTTTGTAAATTTTATTTTTGAAATTAATCAGTTTAAATTGTTATTATCAGTGAATATATAATTATAATACTTTATATAATTTTAAATTTTCATATATAAATCAAAACTAAAATAACTTTTAATTTCTAATTATAGTTTATGATAACTAAAATTAAAATTAATTACTTTTGGATATAAAATTTAAACTGATTCCGAAAATATTTTAAAAGATTTTTTAAGAACTTTCTTAAAAATATTTATTGTATTCAATTAAAAAGATAAATATTATAATTAATTCATGTAAAATTTGATAAAATTTTAAAGAATTGTCCAAATTAAAAAACCACGCATGAAAAATTCATCAATACAGTATATATATATATATATATATATTAAAAATATTATATATTTATCAATACATGTTTGTTAAAACCACATCTATATAAATGTTGATAGATGTATAATGTATAACATAATTAATAATAATAACACTTATTATG
>NC_027753.1:2089896-2091590 GCF_000695525.1 Brassica oleracea var. oleracea | reverse complement strand
ATTTGATTTTATTATTTGCATGGTGAATTTCTAACATTAAATATTATTATTATTAATTAGATCATACGCAGGTATTAACTCTAGAATAATTAAATGTTATTATTATTAAATAGATTATAAATGGTTATATGCAACTATAATTATATATTGATGGAGTAAATATATTTTCGAAATTATCCATATCTAATAATATTTTGATGGAATAAAAAAGATAATTAAATATCTTGTTAGGATATTGTTATGAAAATACAAAAAAAAAAATTTAAACAATTTTCTAGTGATGATCCATTTAAAACATCACACATGAAAAAAATTATGACTTCTCTTTTAATAGTATAGATTCGTTTCCATTTGTTATCATCTAACTACTTTGGTTTTCATGGTCTATATATCTTTAGTTGCTCAGTTAATAATTTACCTTCTACAAATGTTTATAATTCATAGAAATGTTTGAAATGTTATAAAAGTAATGAAAAAATCTATCTTTATTTATAATATAGGGGTTTCTTATATAGGAGATTGCACCGTCATAGATAATTGGAAAGATTACAAATCATAATCTCTTGGTTATGAGCCATTCACAATCTGGTTCATAACACTCCCCCTTGGATGCCATAACCATTTAGAGCTTGTAATGTGCTTTAATGTTGTCTCATTAAAACCTTACCAGGAAAACTCAATTGGGACAAAACCATGGTGAAAGAAAAATAGTACAACACACATTACTCCCCCTGATTTGGACATTACTGAAGGTCCCTTGGACCTCTCCAATTTTCTGTAATCCGTGGGTGATGAAGATCTTGGGCAGAATATGCTTCGTCCTCGAACATGATAGTTGGTTCTTCTTTACCATCGGCCATGCCACAATCTGATCGAACATATTGAGTCATCGACCTCAAATACACACACACGAAATCTTGGATGATGTTACTGTGATATGCGTGTACCACCATGTGTAAAACATAACCGTGTGTTTCCAAGATCTTTCATCTCAAACTCTTTCTTGAGATATTCAACTGTTTGGGAAATTGTATCCAGAGGTTCCTAAGATATTCAGATGATATACCTTGATGATTATCAATATTGTTCTCGAGAACTTGCTGTTCTTTCAGCTCAATACCCTCTAGTACTTTCATTATCCAGTGGACCATATAAATGCGCAGTCACTACATCAACTTGCTGCAAGTCTAATTTTCTCTCTTATATAGCCAGACTTATGAGAAATCTAAAAGTAGTTGCATCCACCACATGGGAGTATGTCTCCTCATAATCTATTACTGGTCTTTGTGAGAATCCTTGTGCAACATCAATTTTATATCTCATGATTTCTATTCCTCACAAGACCCATTTATATCACTGGTTTTAACATCATATGGCGTCTTAATTATATGGCCAAATACGCCTTTCTTCCTTAAACTATTTAACCACACGTTTCCATTCAATCCAATATGTTCTACGAGTGCGCACTCTTATATTGACGTGGGTTCATGATCCTCGCTTATATTCATAAATTCAAGTGCTACCTTGTATGCAAATAAATCATCTTATGTCGACATTCCTTATTGGTTCTATTATGTTCTAGACATGATATAATTGATTGAGATTCATTTTTATCAGGACCATTAATACTTTGCAGCTTGGCGTCCCAAGCTACATTGTTTGGTACATGTACCTTAGAGCCGGCCGGCCTTATC
>NC_027753.1:2087718-2088509 GCF_000695525.1 Brassica oleracea var. oleracea | reverse complement strand
TCATATTCCATAAGATCATCTTGATCATGTTCGAAATTATTTTCACTATCGTTATAGACCAAGTGGGTTTCAGGATTCTTCTCTTTCAGACTCTCGTTGATAGAGGTCACAAAAATGTTTGGGAGTCCTTCATATCTTAGCCCAATGGTTCCCCATTCCACATCTATGGCACACTGATTTGGTCGAGCTTTGTGGTTTAAAGGATATACCACGGCCACTGCCTTGACCATGGCTCAAATTGGGTTGATACCCACCCAAATGTGTTATAGTGGCCATGGCCACGTCCTTTCCACCCTCCACGGCCATGACCGTGTGGTCTATCATTCTGGACGTGGTTACCTTTTTTTCTTCTGCGGCCTTATTGGTATCAGGTAATGGGGTTAATCCAGGAGGTCTCAATTCATTGTTTCTCATCAGTAATCCATTATTTGCCCAACTAGCAATAGACTCATCCACAGGCTTATAGTCCTGGATTCTGGGATTCCTCCAGTCAATTAGGGCATTTAGTAATAACACCGTTCTTTGGTGATCATATCTCGATCTTTAACTCTGTCCAAAGGTCTAGAGGATTCTCTATAGTCAGAAACTGATCTTTGAGACTCTTAATAAGATGATGGCTAGTAATTAATATTGCCCTGTATCAATCTTTCTCATTGGCATTATTGCCTTCTATGATACATTCACCAAGTCTTTTTGACTTTAGGATAATCTTTGTATCCAATGCCCACCGTAAATAATTATCCCCAGAGAGATTTAGGGCAACAAAATCCAGGTTGATTTTCGACATCTCA
>NC_027753.1:2086800-2087532 GCF_000695525.1 Brassica oleracea var. oleracea | reverse complement strand
CCAATCAATGGATTTTAGCAAGACTAGTAAAATGATTTATTAATCGTTCAATCAGTTTCAAGGCTGATTTTAGCAATACAAGAATATAGATTTCAAGCATGAATTTCAATGAATCAGTTTCAAGGCTGGTTGATATTTAGCATAAACCATGTGTAAATAATCTATCTAGTATCCAAATTTATCAAATCTCAAAAACATATAATCAGATCAATCAATATAATCGAACTTAGGATACAATTTTAAACCTCAAGACATTAGATTTTATCATGAATCTATCAACCTAGCATACAGATTCTCAATTCTCAAAGACATCCAAATCAGATCAATGTAACCTATCATACAGATTATTTAGGGTTTCTATTTAAAGCAGATCAAATTACAAAACAATCAATCCTAGCAAATGATATTAAACCTCAAGAATCATGCAATCAGATCATTCCAATTTTACACAAGTAAACCTCAATCAATCTATCAACCTATCGGATTATATAAGCAAAGCAAGCTAGCAACCTATCGTATTCAATCAATGTTTTAACAGGCTGGTCGGTTTAAACAATTTTAAATCAGATGAACAATTAACCAAACAAGATGAGTAAATAAATCTATCAATTTAACGGTCAAACAATTCTAGCAACATAGCATCAGATTCAATCAGATTTAAAACCTCAATGATCAAAACCGAAAACAATTTTGATTTCAAAATATTCGATTAGAGTTTTAATATGTGATTTG
>NC_027753.1:2065662-2086586 GCF_000695525.1 Brassica oleracea var. oleracea | reverse complement strand
GATTTTTGATCTATTACCCTATGGTTTTGATTCATAAAGATTAGGGTTTTAGGGTTTCATTCTTTATCAATCAATCCATGTTCGATTATAGGTTCTTTGGTTTTGAATTACCTTTAACCTTAGATGATTGTTGAATCGGACAACCAAAAGAGTTGAGCCGCGAGCTGGACACGAACGGGACGCGAGCTGGAATGGATCGAGTCGCTTCTATCGGGTCGCAGACGTCCTTTGTTGCTTGATCGGGAACGTTGGTATGCAAGCTGGTACTTGCAGTCAAAGAACTTGTAGATCTGGAACAGTTTGATCACGGACTGGAACATGCTGATCGTACAATCTGGAATAGTTGAAGCGTACTGAAACTTGCAGAGATCAGTCCACAGATCGATCTTGTTGAGATCAGTGGTCGAATACAGATCAGGGTCATGATCAAAGAGATGTGATCGATAGAGATTAGAGTTTTAGCAATGGAGAGAGATTTAGGGTTTATGGTCGATATTTTAGATTTGGATTTTAGAGATCAATCGTGCTGATAGCGTGTTGTGAAAGTAATGGAAAAGTCTATCTTTATTCATAACATAGAGGTTCTTTATATAGGAGATTACACCGTCATAGATAAATGGAAAGATTACAAATCATAATCTCTTGGTTATGAGTCATTCCCAATCTGGTTCATAACATGAAATGATTATTCTAGAAATCTTTATTGTTTAGGATTTGAAGAAAGAATATCTACTATTAAACACTCTTTTACAATTTTCTTATGTTTAAGATTTTTGAAAATGACAATTACTATCAAATAATTAAATCTTTAGGATTTTAGAAAAAGAAATTTAGTATTAAATTCATTCTTTTACAAATATTTTTTAATTATATTTTAAAAAAAATTCAAAAAATAATATTAAATAATACTTAAAATATTTTGTTTTTAAAAATCGACTTTTATTATTTTACTATATTTTTTATTAATCATGAGACATTTTAACACATGTCAAAATTTTAAAAGGAAAAATTACAATCAAATAATCTGTTACAGTTATCTTTTCTTTAGGATTTTAGAAAACGAAAATTAATGTTAAATAAAATATTTTACAAATCAATTTTGTTTAGGATTTTTAAAAAGGAAAATTTCTATAGAAAATACTATAAAATAATTTTAAAGTTTTTATAATATTAAAATAATTTATTAAGCACTCTTTTACAATTTTCTTATGTTTGAGATTTTAGAAAAGGACAATTACTATCAAATAAGTTTTAACAAATCTTTAGGATTTTAGAAAAGCAAAATAAGTATTAGATAAATTATGTTAAAAATATTTTTTTTTGTTTATAATCTTCAAAAACAAAAAAAAAATTAAAAAAATACTATTAAATACTATTTAAAATATTTTTTAAGAAACCTGGTTTTTATTATATATATTTTATTAATCATAGCTTGTAAACATTTTAAAAGAAAAATTACAATCACATAGTATATTACAATTATCTTTTTTTTAGCATTTAGAAAAGGAAAATTAGTATTAAATCAACTATTTTACAAATCATTTTTGTTTAGGATTTTAAAAAGGAAAGTTTCTATAAAAATACTATTAAATAATTTTATACTATTAAATAATTTTTAAAATTAGTTTTTTAAAATTCTTTTTTATTATCTTTGTATATAGTTTTAATCATGAAATATTTTAACACATGTCACAATATCAAAAGAAACTTACTGCAATAATATTTTGCAATTATATTTTGTTTAGAATTTTTAAAATGGAAATTACTATTAAATAATATCTATAATTACCTTTTCAATAAATTTCGTTTTTTTTTTTATTTTCTTAGTATATATATATATAAATTTAATTATAAAATATTTTAACACATATCACAATCTTAAATATATAATTGTCATATGTCACAATCATGTTAATCAATTATCTTTTGTTTAGAATTTAAAAAAAAATGAAAAATTACTATTGAATCATATATATAATTACTTTTAAAAAAAAATAAAATTCGTGTTAGTAATTTTCTTAGTGTATATATATATATATTTATTTAATTATAAAATAGTTTAACACATGTCACCATCTTAAATTTTTAAGTGTTATGTATCATAATCATGTTAATTAACTATTTTGAAGAACCAAACTTTATTAGATGTTGTTTATGTGTTGGGCTTTAGACCATCTTTGTACCTTTTTAGCGGAAAAATTGTTAATTTCAACCTTGACAGTTTTTGTCTTGCTTTTCACTAATTAAACTTTGTTACTCCGCCTATTTCATTCCATATTAACAATTATTTCAAATAAACTATCTGAACTATCAAGCTCAAGCCAAAATCAAATTTGACTGAAATGATGTTGGTCAGCCATCTATAAATATTAAAAAAAAACAACCAAAAGCCTGAAAATTTTATAAATACCCAAAAAATTTAGAATATATCCAAAATCCAAAAAAAACTATAAATACCCAAAAGCTCAAAAAAAAATACTTCAAAAAAAAAAATCGAAATACAAAAAGGATAATGTAATACATAAAAACATTTAACATATATATAATATTTTTATTCTTTGAGTATACGATCAGTTTTCTTTTAGGAACCAAAAACAATTATGTCTAAAATCCCGAGAGTATATGGCCTAGGATTACATACAAATATTTTACTCGATCAAATAAATGAATAATTTAATTTATTACTTATTTTTGGTATCACAATATATTTTATAATTTTAGGTTTTTTGTTTTCTTGGATTTTCTCATATTTGAGGTTTGGGTATATATTGATATTTAATATATTTAAATTTGCTGGTTATTTGAATATATATCTTTTGAAGATTTATAGATTTTTGGGGGTTTCAAGTATGTTTTGTTGTATTTTTTTGTTATATTTTCTTAGGTTTTTGGGTATTTATAGATTTTCAGGTTTTTGGCTGCATTTTTTTATATATATATATATATACGTCTTTTCCGGTGTCGTTCAAAGCTCTCTCCCCGCTGCAATCACTAGATCCTCATGACGCTTCATTTCGCCCCGTTATTCATATGCTCTTTGACACACCATTCACCCTCTCTCTAAGTGTTTTCCAAAATTTCGAGTCTGGAATCTCCTTTTCCAAATCTGGTCAGTGCTGATGTTGTTTCTATTGTGTTCTTTTGTGACACAAGATTTGGTTCTAAGGGTTTATATCATGCGGTATGCAGTGTGATTTGGCCGACGTTTTGTCTGGAGTCGTCATTGTTCTTTTCCTATTCATGTTGGTTCACTTACTCTCCCGGTCATTATGGCTTGCCTCTTCTCCTCAATCTCAATTTATTCTCTTGTAGAATGGTCTGAGAGGTTTGTTGTGTGTAGCATCACATTTGTTGGTTATGCACTTAGATTACAATATTCCAATGTACTTTGTTTCATTTGGTTCTATCTTAATGCATGTTGATGGCTCTCATGTCGTCTTAGTGTGATCTTTTACTGCGGTATACAGACCCTTAGTGTATTCAATCTAGCTTTTGGTGCTATGATTTTTTGTTATCCTTTTGGGTGGCAGATTAAAGGAAAGCTCGTTATTATGCTTATTCCGGTGAATCGGGTTACAACTGGATTTCACTACCTGATGGCTTCCTTTGTTGAGCTGTTTCTTTTTCGAATATTTTCTCTTATGTGGAGTGAACTGGATGGCCAAGCGTCACTGGTATTGCAAAGATCTGCCTCCTGGCTGATGCGCTCTTCTACCTTTGTTGCAGTGTATGTAACCTTTCAGGTTACACGACATGTAACTATTCAAGAAAATTATGAGATCTTTAGATTTTGTATGGTCTGTTGTTATGATGACAACATTTCGGTCAAAGTTGATTTTGGTTTGTATTCTATTTGATATACTTCTTAGTTTGAGATGGAATAGGCACGAAAACAAAAGTTTGGATAGAAAAAGCTTTTTTTTTGTCAATTGAAAAGATACATAGATCTAAATGAAAAGTTTTAGTACAAAGTAGAGGGGAATGAGGACAATGCAGCCTTCGCAAGGGAGTCAGCGACTACATTGTTCTCCCGTCCAACAAAGGAAACAAAGAAGAAATCAAAGCAATAAGATAGAGACTCGATATCCATGAGAACCCCAAAGAGCTCCACCGGATATGACTTCGAGTTAACAGCTCTAGCGAGCTCTTGAGAGTCGGTACGAAACCAGACGTTGGTAACGGATGCGCGCTTTGCTTCCCTGATAGCTTCCCTCATGGCCAGCGCTTCCGCCATAAGGGGGAAGGAGATGAGTTCCAAGGACCGAGCCCCTTCCGTGTGAGAGCCTGAGACTGGGTCGTCAAAGTGCCAGCCGATCGCCGTCCTAAGAGTTGTAGCTGACCAAGCTGCATCGGTGTTACAACGCACTATGTCTGTTCGGACTGGTGCTTGGGGTTCGTGCTGGGAGGGGCTTTTCGTAGGCCGAGGAGCGGTAGCTTGAGCTGCAATCCATTCACGAACCGATGACACTGACTTCTCCATTGTTGACTTCGCTGCTACTACTCTGTTGTCAAACAGAAGTGCATTTCGATTCGTCCAGATGCCCCACAGCAACCATGGAGATAAGTTACTCGATATACCTGTGGGTGGTAAGCAGATGAGATTTGACATGATCATGAAGGCATCTTGGGTAGTCTGAGCCGCTGAGAAGTCCGGTGATGATCTAAATGGGGCCAAGTTTCAGATTTGTCGTGCCAAGGGACAGGTGAAAAAGAGATGGAGTGCTGTTTCTGGTTCGAGACAGTGTGGGCAGAGGCCACTAGTGTCAATCCCACGTCGTTGAAGGTTTGTTCCTAAGGCGAGTGCTCCACGAGCCAGCTTCCAGAGGAACATCTTGATTTTTGGAGCTGTCTCCTCCCTCAATACATATTTTTGCCAAGGGAAGCTCGTGATATGTGGCTGGGGATCATGTAGGTTCTCTGAGGCTTCCCGCATCGCATAGTATCCATACTTAACACTGTAAACCCCTGTTTTAGTTTTGTGCCAACAGAAAGTATCTTCTGCGTTGCAAGTGCTCGTTTTAATGAGGTAAATTTGGCTTGCTAGATCAGGGAAGGTAGCCTCAACCATATGGTGATTCCACTCGCCTGATCCTCGCTCTATCAAGTCCGAGACAAAGAGGTCTCTACCATTCTCTGTTGGTGGGCCCGTGGGAACAAACCGTGTTGTTGGTAGCATCCATGATTCAGTCCATGCTTTTGTTGTATTCCCATTCCCTATGGCCTTTCCTTGTTGGAGTTTGAGGAGCTCACAGCCCGCGATCACTCCCCTCCATCCGTGTGATGCTGACGAGGATCATGTGGCCGTTAGGAAGCTAGTGTTGTGGCAATACTTCCCAAGCAGTAGACGCGCTAGAAGGCAATCTGGGTTGGTAAGGATGCGCCAGGAGTTCTTTGCTAGCATGGCTGTGTTGAAGTCTTGGATATCACGAAAACTGAGCCCTCCTACATCCTTGTGTTGAGAGAGGGAGTCCCACGATACCCAGCATAGCTTCTTTACGGCTGGGTCTTGGTCCCACCAGAACTGGGTGAGCGCCGCTTGGATCTGGTCGCACAGACCCACAGGAAGTGGGAAACAAGACATAGAGTATGTCGGGATGGCCGATAGCACTGACATCAGCATGGTCAGTTTCTCGGCGGAGGAGAGCCGTCGTGTGGGCCATGACACCGCACGAGCCTTGATCCGATAAACAATCAAAGAGAACATATCCCGCTTTTTCCTGGTGAACAGCTCCGGCAGTCCTAAGTATTTTCCCTTCCCCCCTTCGTGTTCTATACCAAGGATAAGTTTGACACGAGATCGAGTCTCCTGTGGCGTCTTAGAAGAGAAGGAGACGGAGGATTTGGTAGTGTTTATGAGTTGTCTGGACGCGTTCTCATATTCTTTGAGCACTGAAACCAGAAAGTTGCTGCATTTCGTATTTGCTTTGGTGAAGAACATCGTATCATCGGCGAAGAGGAGATGGTTGATCCGTGGACAGTGATGACCGATTTTAACTCCTGTGAGATCTCCGCTGGTCTGTCCTGCCCGGCACAGTCCCGATAGGACTTCACCACAAAGGATAAAGATGTACGAGGATAGCGGATCTCCTTGGCATATGCCTCTATTCGGTATACCACTTCCATGGGCTGAATCATTTATCAAGTAGGAATAAGAAACAGTTGAGACACACTGGTGTATCCAATTCACCCACACGGGATCAAAATCGAGTCTCTCAAAGACTAGCCAGATAAAGCTCCATTCTAATCGGTCCTAAGCTTAGCTCATATCCATTTTCACCGCCATGTAACAATGCTTCTTGGCTTCGAAATCCTTGAGATAGTGAAGAATCTCATGGGTGATTAAGACGTTGTCTGCTATAGCTCGTCCGGGGAGGAAGGCCGACTGGTTCTCGGAGATTATGCTGCCTAGGACCGGTCTCAGGCGGAGTGACAAGATCTTTGAGATGATCTTGTAGTACACATTGCACAAGGCAATGGGCCTATAATCCGAGACCTTCAACGCGTTCTGGTTCTTAGGGATGAGGCGCACGTGAGTCATGTTGATCGTCTCCGGCATTCTTCCTGTGATGAAAAATTCTCGAACTTCCTCAACTATAGCTGGTCCTACTGCAGTCCAATTGGCCTGAAAGAAAGAAGCTGAGAAGCCGTCGGGGCCTGGAGCTTTGTCAGGGTGTATCGCAAAGAGGGCCTTCTTCACCTCCAGTGGAGTTGGGATGGTAGTAAGAGCTTGGTTGGTCTCCAGAGTTATTTGTCGAGAAAGGGCTCTTTCAATTACTGCTTCCCCATCCGAGCCTATTGATCTGAAGATATCATCAAAATAACGAGCAATTTCCTCTGCTATCTACTCTTCTTCGTATACCGACTGCCCCATAGGATCTTCTAACATGGTAATGCGATTGCGTGCTTTCCGTCCTTTTGAGACAGTGTGGAAGAAGCCGGTGTTCTTATCTCCTAGTGTTAACCACAACAGCCTACTCCTTTGCTTCCAAAACACTTCTTCCTCTTTGTAGGCTTCTAGTAGTTGTTTGTTAAGGTCTGAGATGGTGTCGTCGGGGGCATTACCGGTCATCTCTTCATCAATTCTGGTATGTAGAGACACGATCGCTTTGCGGCTATTAGTGTGGTGCTCTCTACTCCATCTGGCAATCGCCCTTCGGCAAGCCGCAAGGCGGTGAGCTACAATAGCCTCAGGTGATGCATTCCAAGTAGACTCAATGAGCTCTTTGACTTCCTCAACGTCCTTTAGTCTTAGATCATAGCAAAAGATCTTCGTATGCCTTTTCCTTTTAGCGTCGAAAGTCGAGTAGATGGGTCTATGGTCGGAACCATGGAACCTAAGGTAGTGGCTACGACCCTGTGGAAAGCTATCATACCATGAGCTATTAGCCATAGTCCTGTCAAGGCGACAGTGAACGAGGTGGTTGCCTCTCCGACCCCTCCATGATAGGCAGTTTCCTGTATGGCGTAGATCAAACAGATCATTGTAGGCAAGGAACTCCCGGAAAGCCGAAAAGGATAGTTCCGATCGAACAGGACCCCCTGACTTCTCTGTCTTGTCGATAATCTCATTGAAATCTCCGGTTAAGAGCCATGGGCTCGACCTGTCCGCAGCTAGGTGCGATAAGGCGTCCCAGACTAACTGCCACCTTGCTACCTCTGGTTCACCATAAACGAACGTAATGAAGAAGTTTGCTCCTTTGAACTTGACGGCAGTATCCAGAAAGTTGTGGGATTGCGCGAGGATGGAGATGTCAACTTCTTGTGACCATAGGAGTGCTAACCCGCCACCCCCAAGGCTATGAGGAGAGACAAGAAAATGATTATGCATCTTAATAGCTTCAAGTTCTTTTAGTACAAAGGTATCAGCATTTTTTGTTTCCATGAGGAACAAGATATGAGGACACATAGAGTTACACATGTCCTTAATACGCTGGACTGTTTCAGGGTTCCCCAACCCGCAACAGTTCCAGCTTATGACGGCTAAGGAAGATCCCGACCGGGGTGGTGAAAATCCACCTCTCGGTTATTTTGGCTCGCTGGTTGCCCTACATTATTTGTCCTTCTTGGGGTCTGATGTGTTTGTTGAGCTTGTGGTTGGGACTCTTCCTCTTGTGGGACATACCTTTGAGTGCTTTGATTTGGCTCCCTCCTTTGTGTCGGTGGAGCTTGAGGGAGATAGGCTCTATCGTTTGTCCGAGGCGTGAAGCGAGTGTGGGATCCAGTGTGTGAGGTTCTTCTTCTTGTTGATCTCGTTGAAGTGTCCCCCTTGTGTGCATTGGCAGTAGATCGGGTAGATGGGGATCGTTGGGATATGGCTTGGTTATGCTTCCGGAGGTTTGGTCCCCGTAGCCTTCTTTGAGCAGGTGTACTTTGTTTACTCTTAGGGGGTCTCCCCGCCCTTGATATACCAGAATGGGAGGGGATGGGGTTGGCTACTGCATCTCCCTCAGCTTGCATAAAGACGATCTCCTGTCCTGAGGTATGTACATACCCTTCCTCTGGTTGGAAACAGATCAGCTGTTGGGCAGGAGATGATGCAGTTACTGTAGCAGCAGCAATCATACGCGCTGCCGTCTCTTCCATCAAGCCCCGGGCTTCACTGTCACGCACCCTATGTCGTCGTGCAGCACTCTCCGCCGGATCAGGGCAGTTGGTATATTGGTAAGTGACTTCTCGCAGTTCCTCCATAACCTCCTCTGTTGTCGGGATCCTAGGGGGAGGTGGAAAGTCAGAAACATTAAGGTTTCGTTCAAGAGGAGGTCTCTGGGGGCGATAAGTTCCTAGATGACGATCAAGCGTCTCTTGTGATGATGCACCATTGGAAGTATGATTCGTCGCTGGTAGCGGGAGCAGTGGAGTATTTCTCTGAGTATCAGAGCCATCGTGTCGAGGAGCACTATCTGTGGTATACGGTGGTGAGGTGTGATACTGAGGAAGGTGACGTTGGAGTGAGCCTCTCAGGTCCTCTCTGTTGCCATTTGTCCTGCTATCATGGCGAACGTTTGCATTCTCCACTGGTGGGCTTTCGTGGGAGGAGTTGGGTGAGTCTCTCACTTGGCCGTGTTTCCTCCTCCATTCGCCCCTTTTGTCACCTTTAGGTATTGGTCCAGCGGGATGTGTCTCTCTGTAGTACCGATGGGGCGCTCCGTCCTCTCTGCACTGGTAGTATCATGTGACACAGCTCTTGGGGTAATTTTGTTCTTTAGGGGGGGTACTGGCCTTGCAGATAGCGAGACTCTCTCACCAAAGGGTAACCATGTCGATCAAGCCGTTTGGAGAAGGTTTGAGGTAATGGAGCTCTTGAGCCCTCAGTGAAGTCATTTCGTAGGGGAGCGTTGATGGGAGACGCTCGTGTCTCTTCCTTATCTGGGGAGATTCTTTGTCTTCTGTCTACTGGGCTTACTACTTGTGATTTATAGGCTGGTCCTGCATTCAGTGGCTCTCTATACGGACAGTCAGCTTGGAGGTGTGAGAGGCGGGAGCAAACCGAACAGTGGTTTTTTAAACCTTCATAGTCAAGGGTGAGAAGACATTCTTCAACGGAGTCAAAGTCTATGATTGTCTCTTTGGTCAGAGGGCCAAGTCCGTCGATAAGTACTCTCATGCGGGCTGAAGTTGCCGATATCTCATAATCATCTAGCGTTCCCAGTTCGTGCCCAATTTTGTAGATCATTTTGTGGTCCGAGAAGTGCAGCGGGAGCCCCTGTAGCTCGATCCAAAACGGGATTTGCGAGGAAAAGTGCTGGAGATAATCGGTTCCCATCTCTGGATTATTACCATCCAGTTATCACAGTGATAGGGGCGATTGGCTAGCACTGCTTTGAGATCCTTTTCAGAGCTAAGGCGGAATTGAAAGTAGTTGTGGCCTAGTTCCGAACCAGTAACAGAACCCTCTAGATTCCATTTCTTTGGCAGAGCGGAGATAACGTCTTTAACTTGTTGTGCCTGCGGGTTGGTGAGGCGGCCTATGAGCGTCAAGAGATTGGCATGTATCAGTGCAGATGTGTCGAGTTCTGGTGCTCGAATGCGTTTGTAGTTACCACTTGGTGCCGGTGTACGGACACCCTTGCCTTTTTCTTCAGCAGTGAGGCGGCGAGACATGTTTTCACTAGGTGGTCAAGGAGAAGCAAGGAGGATGTAGTGGGGATCAAGGATAGCGCAATAGCTCGCTTCAAACAAGAAGCGTAATCCTAGAGGAGTAGCGGTCGACTCTAGGTTTTCCCGACTTTCAGGGTTTTGAAGCTGACTGGCGGCTAGAAAAGTAGATAGCCAGCGGGGAAGACGAACTAGCGGAGAGATTAGGCCCTGAGGATCGAGCTCCGACCATCGCCGTCGGCGGGAGAAAAACCACTAGCGTGGAAAAATGTTTTTTTTTTAAAAAAGGTTACTTAAAGAGGAAGTAAACCAGGTTGGTGAAGTGACCAGGAAAATTCAGATCGAACTCAGTAACTAAAAGGGGTAAAAAACCGGGTGGGTGAAAACTATGGGTAGGGGTAAACTGGAGTTACAAGCTACCTTGGTTATCGTGTCTGGGAGAGAAATAAGGGTTGGTTATCGTGTCTGGGAGAGAAATAAGGGTGTGATATGGAGTAAAGCAACTCATTACTGGCAAAAGATCTAATTTCGAGATTGTGGATAGAAAAAGGTAAACGGAAATTATCGAAGTTGAAATAGACTTTTTTTTCTTTTTTTTATTCCAAGAGGTTTTAATGAAAACAAAAACAGTTGACAAAAAAAATTCGAAAATGATATTAAAAATTTGTGGTATACAGTTAGAATTCCTTTACTTGGCTTGGCTTATTTGGGCAGCTGAAGAAAAAAAAAAAAGAAAAAAGTTAGAATTCCTTCCTTGTCTAAGGTGGGGGGCAGTTTCGTGAAAGTTCAAAGCGAGAGAGATCCGAATCGAAGAAAATTGGGTTACATCTCAGGTCTGATCGCTCGTAAAATCTCCAGAGAAAATGGTTACTGCTTTGTCTCTTCTCCACTTTGTTGATCCTTCTCTCTCTGTCTCAATATCTCGTGTCGGTTTGCAGATCCGATTCATATTATTGCAGAACAGACAAGGGAAGACTCGTCTTGCCAAGTACTATGTCCCTCTCGAAGAATCGGAGAAACACAAAGTCGAATACGAGGTCTCTCTCTCTCTCTCTCTCTCTCTCTCTTTATCATTGATCCTCCTCTTTCAATCCTTTGGCTTCCTCTTCCTGATTCTTAATCATCTCCTCAGGTTCATAGGTTAGTGGTGAACCGCGATGCCAAGTTCACCAATTTCGTTGAGGTTTGTGCTTTCGTTTCTCGACATGTAGTGATAGAAAGCTAACCATTTGATTCCAAGTTTTTAGCTTTGTGAATCTGTCACCGTCCATGTTTCAGTTTAGAACACACAAGGTGATATACAGGCGTTACGCTGGACTGTTTTTCTCCGTGTGCGTGGACATAACGGACAATGAGTTGGCTTACCTTGAGTGCATCCATTTGTTTGTGGAGATTTTGGATCACTTCTTCAGCAATGTCTGTGAGCTTGATTTGGTCTTCAACTTCCACAAGGTACCATACCTCTCTTTCTTGTGGCTCTTACCCTCCTTATGTATATATATATATATATATATATATGCAAGCATTGAGTAGACTTCCCCATATATGTTTGATTTTAACAGGTGTACTTGATACTTGATGAATTCATTCTTGCTGGAGAGCTTCAAGAAACAAGCAAAAGGGTATGTGACTTTTTCTTTTGTTTCAAGATTTTCTCTTTCAACTTTTCAAGACAATGTATCACACACACACATGCTCTCTCTTAAACGCTAAAGGCTGGGAAACAACTTTTTAACTTGCAGGCGATCATCGAGAGGATGTCAGAGCTCGAGAAGCTAGAGTGATGATTGTTTCTCAATAAGCTGGGGGTTATTGTTTAAGATGTTTTCGGTCATTCTTTTCCTTGGCGTCTCCAGAGACTTGATATGCTTTGTTGAGTTGAAGACGACAGACAATGGTGATGTTAAGATTTGTAAAAGGATATAAAACGATTCCGTTGAGATCACTATTCAAAATTTGTTTTATCTGTAAGAAGATTTTCTTTCAACTAGTGAGGTTACTTGCTAGTTATCACAGCCATCAACGTATGTATAAAGAAAATGTTTGGTATGAGCATATGCTATCTGAGAATATCCTAAACCAAATTGATAAGTAATTGTCGAAATATCAACAAGTATAGTGACAATTAGCAAGGAATGTAAAGATATTACAAGTTTCTTTGGTGAATCAGCTTCTGGTTATATAAGCCACATCTCAACCATCTGCTGCTGTATCTACCTAATTATCAGGTCACGTAAACTCTTAATTTCAGTGGCAGAAACCTGACAACTTCTCTAACCACCCAACCCTTAACGAGAGACTTTGCTAGCTCCTGGATCAACATTTCATGCATCTAATGCCCTTACGCACCATGGTTCAGTACTTCTGCTCTGTTGAGTCTATTCAGTTGAGCATTTTTCATATGATTGTGTTCCCACAGTTTCAACAAAAGTTCCAAGAGCTAGTCGAAAACTCGATGAGCATTCAATGGATATGCTCTTCACAAGCAATGCAATCACCAACATCCAGTAAAAATCAAGTAACACCTGTCCTATGGAGTGCATCAAGATTAATGCTTAACCTAACAGTTTTCATATTCTTCTCAGATAAACAAAACAGACAGCTAACATATGCAATCCATAGAGAGAGAAAAAAAGATAGCAGTTTGAGTAATGAAACAAGGTTTTTTAAAAGGGAAGTCCATCTCAAATCTTTGTCTTCTTGGGCTTCACAGGACATTTGACAGCATCATCCTCATCTCCTTCGTCAGACAAGCTTTCATCAGGGACATGATCAAGAACATTATGCTTTGTAATAAACTCCTTGAGTATCTTCATACTTACCTCTTTCATCGAAACCAATTGGTCTAAAACAGTGTCACCTTGGACTGCATCAACCGTGTAGCTCTCTGTTCCAAGTTTGAACGCGACTTTAACCAGATTCTTCACAGGTACTGCTGAGTCGTGAGTCTCAATCTCCATTATCAAGCCTGATATTTACTTCTTTTAACTTTCGATTTCGAATCTGAAACAAAAGAGTTGGACTGAAATTTCAGCGTTACAAGCATATATTAAGCGTAGAAGCCTAACGAATTTAGATGAAATTAAGTTGGGTACCTGACGCTGGAAAAGAAACAAAGAAGAAGATGAAGGCGACGATTATGAACAAGGAAGTTACAAAATTAGGGTGAACAAATATTAGGAAGCCCATTTACCGCAAAGCCCCAAACAATTTTCTTTTAGGAAATTGCACCGGATCAAAATCTAAAATACTCTCTTATTGTATAAGAAGCTCATTTAACAAAAAGCCTCAAACAATTTCTTTTTGGAAATTGCACCATATAACTGCTAAATATAAAGTATAATTAAGAATCTGACAAAAATATAAAAAAATCTCTAATATTTCTAAAATATATACTACTAGTGTATCAACCCGTGCCACACACGGATCAGCATATGCTTGCATCTAAATTGTCATTTTCTTAAAAAATTACAACATTCTTTATATTTTTGCTTTTATCAAGATAGAAATTGTTTTAGTCACATTTTCTGCAGTTAAATTACATCACATCAAAATTAGAAGGGGCTCCATTAAAACAAAACAGTTAAAAACGTTAAAAAAATTTATTATGATTTTCTTCGAAAAGAGCAGATGCATATATATAAGCAGTTTTCATAAAATAAGTTAATATATCTAGAACACATAAATTATAGTTACGTATACTTTTTATATGTCACAATTTTTTGTATTTTTTAATTGAATCTCTTTTAAAGATAAAATGTCCTTAAATTTGATCGACTGGAAATTAAAAACAATAAAAATAAACACATATGTACAATAACTTTTAAATGACAGATTTACGTTTTTAGACGAATATGCTCTTTTATAGACAAACAGATTTGTAAATACCCAATTTGCTTCATTGAAGTTGTTGACACACTCGTTTTCCCCAGTAAAATGTTAGGCTTTTGGGTTGTCTTTGCACAAATTTTGAAAACTGCATCACAACATTATTTGTTAGCTCTGGGGTGAGATTCTTCAAGTATATGACGCTATTTTACCAAAAAAAAAAAGTATATGACGGCTACAAAAATGAAAGAAAGGATTTTAAAAGAGTAATACGAGAAAGAGAGAATCAAAGAACAAATAACGATACCACTGGTTTCAGATTATGCATGATTCTCCTCTTGCATTCTGTTTGTTGCAGAGAATGTTCATTCATTTTGTTTGTAATTTAGGTTTTTCTTTTAAATGCCAATTTACCTCAAATAGAAACCTTGCATGCCGGTGTTGGAATATTTGTTGATTTGAGTAGGAGAGAAATTTTCTTTTTCTGTGTTGGACATAAATTATTACACGAACATAGAATAACACCTCACACATATAAATGGTGGAATAAATGTAGTTTTTCAGAGATTGCTTGTATATAAGTGGTAATTGGCGATCGTGGAGTGGAGGTGTGGGAAAGAATTGTTGGAGTATTACGATTTAGTAATTACTTATATTGTAATAATGTAAACTGACATGTAATTCTGTTAAGCCTTAATAACGTGTTTTATCTTTTGCTTTATTTGATTTTATCTTTGTTTTATTATTTTAAATATAATTTTGTAATAATCCATGTGTCAAAATCTTATTGGTCATGCGACTTGCGCTTTAGTATATAGAGGATGTTACCCTTTATTTACCGGTTGAGAAAAACAAACAATTTTTTTTTCATTATCAGTCACCACCATCGATTCTTCTATAATCAACGTCGCCTCCTTCATATCAACCAACATTCCATGAACAACAGCTTCCTCCGTAATCAGCACTATTTTCTTATAATTGCCATCATTTCTTCCATAATCATAATCATCATTTGTCAACCATCATTGTACCCACCACCGCCACATCCACCACAAAAGACAATTAATAGATTTGAAAAAAAAAACTAGATTGCTAGTCGCCGGAAATCTATAGTCGTCTTCCTAACAATCATATCAATTGGATAAAGATTAAGGTGAATCATGCAAGCATTCTAGTGATAAATGATATAATGGTTCAACAAACGACAACGAAGATGAGTCAAAATTGCAGAAGGTAAACAATGATATTTATGCAGTATGTTCTATTATATTTTACTCATTTACATAAAATAAAATGTAACCTTACAAAATATATATATATATATATCTCTTCTCCTCTCTGTCCTCTCTACCCCTATCTTCCTTTCTACTCATACTCCTCCTCCTCTGAAAACTTTTCTTTTTCATAATAATTATTGAAGATAATATAGTATATTATTTTACTTTATTGTCTAAGTATAGTATATCATTCTATTATGTTGTATTTTATTTCTATTTGAAAATCATAGAATAAAAATATAGTTTTAAATATTTATCTATTATGAATATAAAATGAACAATATAATGGCTTGTTTGTACATGTATAAAATATATATACATATAAATTACTAATTTGTAATGTTAATGAGACCATATATTTACATATAATTTTTTAAAAATTATTATCTTATTATTTTATCGATTTGTGTCATATTTTGAACCGGTCAAACTTGGGACCGGAAAAATTTATTAATTTATAGTATTTATTAATTTACCGACTATTAATTTATAGAGTTTCTACTCTATATAAAATTAACACTCTGAAATTACAGAGTTGCTCTTAGGGTAAATTTGAGCATATCAACATACTGACTTCTCATTATTTCTAAACATAATGGGAATATATAGCTTATCTATAAGCGAAGGTAAGACTTATCTACAAGTCTTTCTAGTTATCTTATATACAATATACCAGGTGATTCACCCACATTGAACATGAATATTTTTAAGAAAACAAGATATAGCTTTTGTAATATTTTATTAGTTTTAGTTTTATTTGTTTGTGTATTTTTATGTTATTTTAGTTACAATTTTGTTTATAAGTTGATTAGTTGCAGTGTTATACTTTTTAATGCAAAATATTCAACTTAGCCATGATATTTATTTATAAAATTCTAAAATCACCTGTGTAAGAATTGGTATTAAATGTGCTAATTATTTTCGATTCACATTCTACCAACTTACTCTCAAACTTATTAAACAAATTATTACCTTTAACTGTTGCATGAATACAGTTCTCCTATGAAATCATGAGAATAAAAGGTAGAGGTTATATAGAACTGAAGAGCAAATATTTTTTTTTTACAACTGTAGGTTAGCAGAAGTTGAAAAATATGTGTTTTAAAAATGATCTTATCATCAATACCATCTCAACAGAGACAGTTCCTTTGAAATATTTTCTCCAAAGCTTCATGATATTCACTTTGTTTTTTGCATGTACCAAAGATGAATGAATTTCTCTGATGGAAACCATGAAAATTGTTTCCCCACAAAGAAATATATCATATTTCTTTATAAAATAAAGAGATTTTCTATGACCCATGAATGAAGTCTGATATTTTAGATTTGTGTTGATAGTTTGATAGTTTGATAGTTTAAATTTAGGAGATCAGTTGTTTAATTATATATAGATTTTGGGGACATGTAAATAGTATTAGGATTATGAATTCATAATGTAAGAAAAATGAAAATTACATAAATTTGTGAGGAGATTTTTGTAGAAATAGAAAATCGTATAATTATCAAAAATATAATCAGGTAGTTTCATTTTTTATTAAAATGAGATACTTTATTTTTAATATCCTAAGAAAATTTATTCAACTAAAGTGGATTTTAAAAATATATAACTAAAAGTTTATAAATTAATTTAGAATTTATATAAAAGGAAAATTAGTTTTTTTATAAACACATGTTTCAACTATATAAATTTATTCATTCTGATAAAAAAATTTGGTTAAAAGAGAATTTATTTATTAATGAAAAGAAAGAAAATATAAAAATATTAATAATGAAAATTATATTAATATACTTAATTCATTAAAAATATCAATGTAATAAACCATCGTAAAAGTTAATGCCAGCGAGACAAGTAGAAAATAACTTCTTAAATAATATTATAGAGATATCAAATCCAGCAACAGCATTTTATAACAATAATATAAATATATAACAGATTATCGCGAGGCATTATAATATAATTATCGACAATACAATACTTGTTTTCCAAGGTTTCCAACTTCGGTTATTGTATTGGTGCGTAAGTAGAGATTTTACGTTAAAAAAATGTGCCAGAGATAGGAAAAACATCAGCATCAAAGAGTCTATTTAAATGTGTCTCTCAGCCTAATTTTATTAATATTCTAAGTTAATGTTATTAAAAAAATTAAATTTCAATGTCAAAAATATATAGCACCAATTAGATAATAACACATTGGATGAGTGTCTGTCCAAAAGAAATAAAGCGCTTTCGGACAATAATATGTGCTTCTTTTCTATACTATTTTTCATGATTTTTATTATTTTAATATTATATAAATTAAGAGCTGCTCTTACCAATGTGAATGTTCTACAGTGGAAAATCAAAGTTGGCCTTTGGCAAAAATATCATAGTTGCACAATAGCAAAAAGTTTATCTGTAGAAACACGATATGGAAACCATATAAAACTGGGAAAAGAACTATATTGGAATATGGAAACCATATAAAACATGAGTTCGATGACACTCCACTTCACTTCATCATGTAGCCACGCGGATATGTATGTTTTAGTTCTCATTTGAATACTGGAACGAGAGTCTATCCATAGATCACACCACCGATTTGGAGATTAGTTCGGTCTTTCCATAGGTCTGAGATACCACCAAGATTTAAAAAAAAAACTCATTCATTCCACTGAAATATATGCAACTTCTTCGGCAGCTATACTAACAACGCGTATTCAGACATATTTTGGTAACAGATAAATGTTTGGCTAATCAGAATTAAAGTTTTTTTTTTTTTTGAACTGAAAAGAAAAATCAGAATTAAAGTTTGTTGCTTGACAATATATATGATTCTCTCTAAAGCGTACAAGAAATGTGGAAACATTTCCCATAACATAAAAGCATCACACAGAAGAGCGCTTACAGGCTCTAGAGGTCGAGCTCGAGTTGTTTCTTGTGAACCAACGTTAACTGTATTTGACATACACCAGATGTAACAAAATTAGCATTTGGGACCTCTGTCGACTCCGTAGATTGCTTAAAAGGTTCTACATTAAGACCACCGTCGTTAAACCCATAAGCTGCCCTCCACTAGCAACCTTTCTACTGGCACAGTCATATCTTGAGATTCTAAAGATTTTTTACAAAATTTGATTTAGATCAAACTTACTGATCTATAAAAGCTAATTCCTGCTATCACATTCAAGACTAACTAGTTGCATCTGTAGCTGTTAATTATCTTCATTGGAACTCTTGTCTTTCGATAGTCTCTGGAACTCTTGTGTGCCTAAGGCATTTCCTCTACGTTTTCAGGAGCAACATAATTTTGTTGTTTGGTCGTAAAGCTTGTTCCAGTTTTGGTTTGTTTAGTTGGAGATGAAAAGCCAATGAGCATTCTGAAGATGCAAGTAGAGCTTGTAGATGTCAATAGTCTTTCGTGACTAATTAGGCGGCGAAGTCACTGATGCTGGATGCATTAGTCGTTACTACATAAGGTATGCGGAGTGGTGGGTTACCATGTGGATGCAAGATATGCTGAGATGGAGAAGGATAAACTGAGGGTTTATGTCTTGACGTAGTCGTTGAAATAGTTGCTGGGACAGTGTGTCAGAGAGTGAACCAGGAAGCATGCAGAGTGGTGGAGACCATGTGGATGCAAGATGCTGAATTGGTGTGTGATAAACTTGAGGAGCAAGTTTATACCGTGGAGGAAAGGCAAGAGATAAACTTGGGGAGCAAGTCTATGCCTTGAGGAATAAGTGTATTTCAAGAAAATGAAAGTGTACTTATTGATATGGAAGTTGTCCATATCCATGTTCCTTGGAGACTAGGGTTTCAGAAACGTGGAGATCACTATAAAAGAGCTATGGAGTCGTGTGTATTCCACAAGACATTGGCTATTATTATAGAGGAAGGGTGAAAATCCCTTAGGGGTGTTCTTGGGTCGTGCTGAAGCAGATGCTGAAGTACTGACGACAGAGGGACAAATTTGGATAGATTAGGAATCTTTCAGTAGCAGCTGTTAGGGTGTTAACATGTTATGTAAAACTGATAAACAAGTCTTTGTAATAAATTGTTTAGACGATTTCTAATAAAGCAATAGTTGGCTGCTTGTATACATTTTGTTTCTTGATTTACCTGTCATCTTTGCACTAACACATTCATCAATGGTTTATTTTCAGGTATATTAGGATACCAAGTGTTAAAAGATGCTTCTTTTCGATTGCTGACCACAGTAAAAAGATCGAGACTGGAGTTTTCAGAGAAGAGATCTCTGTATAATGAGAAATATAGACTGAAAAAAGTATTATATTAGCAATTATAAAGTCATAGTGAGAGCTCGGATAAGCGTAAATTTGATCTACGAGCTAAATAAGAGATATACTAAACTTAATCAACAGAAACTATACACTAAACATTAAGGATATAAAGTACAATCTACATAAGAAACGGTTATTAAACGTAAATGAACAGAGTCTACTTACTAAACATTAATGGAGAGGATATACTCTCTACATGCTACACAGATGCTAAACGTTTAATGAACAGACACTAAATTGAAGTCAGTCGATTTCTTCAAAAGCTTTGAACATATAAACAAGAGACCTACTAAACGTTAATGAACAGAGAGATAAACGAGAGTCCTACTAAACCTTAATGAACAGAAACTATCAGACTAAACTCTTAGCGAACCGACACTAAACTGAAGTCGGTGGATTTCTTCAAAGGCATGATTCTTCAAACTCAAGACTTTGTTTAGGGTTCTCTTAAAATGTGGGTTCATCCTCAACTTCAGAGACTCCTTGTCTGCAACAAGAACAGCATCCTTCGCTGATTTCTTCATGGAAGTAGTTCGTCTGATTTTCAACTTCAACAACCTCAGCAGAAACGAGTTTAGCTTCTTCTCCCCTGTTTTATTCTCTTCCTCTGCAACTTGTGGACGAGGCAAAAACGGATGAAACAACAACTCATACGCGCTTCCCCTCTCCTCAGGGTTCCTTGAGAAACACGTCTCGATAAAATCCTTTGCATCGGAAGGCAAACTCTGTGGGATCTTTGGAGCTTCACCACAACGGAGACGAGCAGCTATATCACTGACTTTAACACCTTCCCAAGGAACCACGCCCGTGTACATGACATCCCACCGACCATAAATCTAGGGTTTTGTTTGCGACGCCGTCACGGACAGACTCCGGCAGCATGTAATTCGGAGTACCAACCCACGGAAAATCCTTCGCCCAGGAGTGAGGAACTTGTCCTACTTCCAGACAGTTTCCGAAATCAGAAATCTTCAGCTCGTACCGTGATGAAGAATGTTCTGTCGAAGAAGGGAACACAAGAATATTGTCTGATTTCATGTCGCAATGCACATAACCGTGGCCGTGGATCGAGACCAGACCTTCGAGAATCATCCGCGTGAAATCCTTGATCAACGGTTCGTGAAGCTTTCTGTCGGGGAAGTTGTTCAAGAAAAAAAAAAAAAAATAGTTAAAACAAAAGCGATAAAAAGTAACAACAAAAGAAAATCAAGTTATTAAAAATTTTACTTACGAATATATTAAATATAGGATGCCCAGACCCGTTTAGATTATGCCCGTTGAGTTCTCCATAAAAGTTTAATTTCTATTTTATACTTCCATCAAATAAAAATTAATACCAAATTCTCCATAATTTCAAAGTTTGAATTTGTTGTGAACGAAGAGGGGAACTTGTGTGTATTATTAGGTCGATCAACTGGTCTTTATATACATATGGTAATGACG
>NC_027753.1:2063553-2063779 GCF_000695525.1 Brassica oleracea var. oleracea | reverse complement strand
TATTATCTGAGCCAGCAATCTTGCAAGTGCTAGATTACGAGTTGATAGGAGACAAACATGTGACCATCTTGTGGATGCATCAATCAGGACCATAAAATATCTAAATGTCCCATAGGGTGGGTGTATGGGTCCACAAATATCAACTTGTATTCTTTCTAGGAAATTTGTCACTTCCTTATTCACTTTGGTACGTGATGGCTTAGTAATTAGTTTCCCTTGTGAGCAT
>NC_027753.1:2057332-2062586 GCF_000695525.1 Brassica oleracea var. oleracea | reverse complement strand
GGTCGACCAACTGGTCTTTATATACATATGGTAATGACGGTCTAAGTACTGGATCGACATGAGATCGTACTTATCCTTAACTAGATAATGACTAGCAATACGTAAGATAAACACCAACTATAATGTAGATAAACACAAGAGTAGATAGGCGCCAGTATGATCCTGCGGATGGGCTTGGCCCGTCTTGCTACACGGGCTGATAAATGGATCGATCACTAAATGGTTTATAACAGGATTGTATTTATCCCCAAATATTGCTTAATCTATTTGGGATTGAAACCGAAGAACAAACCACTCAGTGCAGACCTTAAACCAAATTAGAAACCTGACCTAAATAAAATTGGACATGAGTAGAAAATCCATAATTTCCATAAGTCCCCAAATCTCAAGTTGGAAACACGAAAGATTCTAAAACTGAGACCCAAAATCGAGTTTCTAGGGTTTGATTTTTTTGGTTTTGTTGTTTAGAACTCCTGGGCGAAAAAAGGGGAACCGAAATACCGAACCAGAACCGAACCAAAATACCCGAAACCGAACCCGCACCGAAACTCTCAAATAACCGAATGGTTTCTATATTTCTATATCCGAAATAACCGAACCAAACCGGAACTGAACCGAGAACTGAATGTATATATCTGAACTAAACATTAATTATATATACATATAACATAACTAAATATATAACATAACTAAATATATATTTATAATTTAAAAATCTATTAAAAGTATCAGAACTACCCGAAAGTATCCGAATTATCCAAAAGTATCCAGATAGTTTTATCTGAAATATCCAAAGTAATCTGAAATATCCAATTTTTCTATCTAAATCATCCTACTTATTTGATATCTTACCCTTAATAACCGATATTTTAACCTAAATAACCGATATTTTACCCGAATTACCCGGATCGGAACCGGAACATAAACCAAATAGAAAAAAAAAAATCCAGGTATTGTCTGATTTCCTTTTTTTACTATCAGAACCGAACCCAAAACTATCCAAATCGAACTGAAAATATGTCAAGTAGTAAATGGATCCTCTTTCCCCCTACTGAACTACCCGATACCCGAAATACACGAACCGATACCCGAAATGCCCATGTCTATTTAGAAGGTTAATTTGTGCAAAAAATAGGTGTGGAGATTTTTTTATGTTGTTGATTTTTCGTAAATATATGTCAAAATTTGATTGGTTCACCATATGGTCGAGGAACATGAAGAGTTGTGGGAGTGCCACCATCATGTTGGTGTGGTTTGTAATTGTGGAAAGGATCAAATTATGATATGCTTGAAATTTTTTAATCCGTCATATTACTAAATCTGACATATTCTTATTTTATTTCCAACTCTTAAAAGGAATGGTGAATGTCAAATTAGCCTTACTAATTCAACCAATAAGAATCTTTATTTCTCTTACCTTCTTCTTGAGTTTCTCTCTCTTTTGTCGGGATCGATCTTCAAACCCAAATTTATCTTCTATCCAATCCAGCAATGTTCCCCATTGATCCATCCATGTTTATAATTAACTAATTGAGGATTGAGAACTATGTGTTGTTGATCTATTAGGGAATCAGATTGACAGCTAATCAAAAATTGATTTAATCATAGAGAATCATAATATATTATTATTCTGATACAAAGAATGACTAAAATAAATGTGTATAACGCTACCCGTGCAATTTGTATAATACTATAACAATAACGCTGTAAAAATTGGTATAACTATATTGATAAAACTGTAAAAGTAAGTATAACTTTACTGGTAGACCTGTATAAGTAAGTAAACCTTTACTCTTTACTAGTAAAACTGTATAACTTGGTATGACTATATTGGCCTTACTAATTCAACAACACATAGTTCTCTATAACTACATTCCAAGCGAATGTTGATTGTGTGCTACATCGTTTAAGACATCATCAATGGAAGAAATCACTTATTTGGCGTTAGTGGATAAGATATGCATGAAGATTTTCATAATTCCATGTACAAAGAGGCTAAATTTGAATTACATTCCATTGGTAGTGAAACCTAAAAGGAAAATAAAAATCAGAATGACATCTCGAGGTGATTGAGCCGGTGGAAAATGTTGTTATTCAAGATAGAGACAATGTTGGTATTGGTTTGGATTACATGGACAACATGGATAACATGTAGGTAGTGTTGTTATTTGTGAATATGTTGAGCTTCAAAGTGTTGTAGAAGACGACGTGTAATGGAATGAGAATATGGTATGGGTACTGAGATCGGTCAAAAATTTTCAAGTAAAAAATCTGTGAAAGATTTAGTTGATAGAGCATCAGAAATAAATGTTTTGGAATTTTTATTTTGAATTCTGATACGGGTCGATATGTGGTGAAATGTCGCAGAGTGGAAGAAGAATGTAAATGGTATGTGAGAGCTTCAAAGATTAAAAATTCTGATGTATTCTCGATTAAAACATACATACAGATGCATATATACTCTCAGCCAAGTTCAAGTTTGGGAACTAGAAGGAAAAACACACCACGATTAGTTGCATTTATTCTTCAAGATGATAGGAAAACTTAATAAAACTGATAAAAATTGAAAATATCTTATTCTTTTATGACTTTTTTCTTAATATTTTACCTTGTGACATTACAAAACTTAAATATGTCATGAAACTAAGTATAATGATAAATGATTCTAGAAAACTGAATATAAGTGGTATAACAATAATATTAGTCTTTTAAGTACAATAAAACTTAAAAAATTCCAAAAATAGAAAAGTAAAACTTAGCACATCATAGTAAAACTGAAAAAATCCCTGGGAAATTTCAAAATAAAAAATTCTAAACTTGTTTGTTTGTTTACAAGTATTATTCTTATTATTCTAAATTTATTTATATTTTTATTTTAAATAATAATTATATTTAAAATTGTAAAACTTGTTTGTTTACAAATACCGCTTACACTTTTATGTCATTTTTAAAATATTGACCTTATGATATTACAAAACTTATATATTTCATAAGATTAAGTATTTTATTACATGAGAAAAGTGATTTCATAAACTTACTATTGCTTCTAGGAAACTGAATATAAGTGGTATAACCATAACATAAGCCTCATGGGTACAATAAACCAAGAAAAAAGAAAACTGCAAACTTGGTAAAACTTTGAACCTAATTTTTTTTCTAAGACGTTCCTTCCCAGTTTTGCCTCCCATTTTCTTAACACCCCGAAATCGACGTTGGAAAGTATAAAAATCAATTAGGTTTTCTCCATTTCTACTATCCTCCTTATCCTATCATCTCTCTCTATTTGCATAATGAGCCATTGGTCGGGTTCTTCCTTCCACGAATGGTAGACAGAGGAGAGTCAGAACTCCGAGGAACCCTATTAGGTTTTCCTGCGGTGAGGGTGTCATCGAGCTCATCTCCAAATCTGATCAAAACTCTTACCGCCGGTATTATTGATTTCTCCATGCGGCTCAAATGAAGGTAAAACCATTGTATTTTAGTTATTAGTGTTTCAAGTTGTATAAACCGCCATTATTTTCTCCATTTTTGTAGCTTATGAACGACAATCATGTCTTCAAATGGGCCGATGAGGCATTCACGGATGAGATACAACAGTTGGACTACCAAGTTCGTGTCTTAGAACAAAAAGTTTAACTTTTCAAAGCGACTATAAGGATTGAAGGACCCAATAACGGAAGGAAAATATTGATAGTTACATGTTGTCTAATTCTTATTATCATGATAGTTCTAGGGATTTGGTTTTACAAGTAATTTAAACTTCTTTCAAATTAATGCAATTATGAGTTTTTCAAAGTTATTCCTAAGTTTTACGAAGTTTAAAGAAAAGTAAAACTCTGGAGAGTTGTACCCAGTTAACCAAACACAACCGAAGAGTCGCATACATTGAGAGTATACCAAAGAGTCACATACATTAGGACTTTGATTACATTATTTATAACATCTTTACATAACTCGATTTTATTATAAATACCCAAACCTTAATTTGAGATGTACATCCTTACCGGTAAAGAGAAACCTCAAAACACGAGGGTTAAATGTGATATACAATGAGCATGATGTGGAGCAGATGAGGAGGGAGACAATTAACCATACCCTCGTTGAATTTCTTCCAGCCATTCAATTATGGCCTCTCTCCAGGATTCCCACAAACACATACAGTTTTCCTATGCTTGGATTACTTGTTTTGGAGGATATCACCACATATTGATGATCATCAGTTTGTTTAGATTTTATGGTATATTTGAAAGAGTTGCAGTGATAAGGTTTTTAACGCTATCGACAAAGATCCTAGAGATACTTTACATTTGCACTACAAGAAAACATATTTATTACTAGGGCAGTATTCGTTGTAAATTCGTCGTAAACGGGGTGTTACGACGAATTAACGTCGAAAGACGTTTCGTTGTTAAACGTCCGTCGTAACGGAGGTTTCGTCGTAAACGACTCGTTACGTTTACGACGAAATATATTCCTCGTAAAGCGCATGAAAAGGATTCGTCGTAAACGACACGTAAGGTTTCGTCGTAAACGACACGTAAGGTTTCGTCGTAAAGCCCACGTAATTATTTTGATGTAAAGCACACGTAAATACTTTCGTTGTAAATCACTCGTAAACATTTCGATGTAAAACCCTCGTAAATATTTCGATGTTAATCACCTGTAAACATTCGACGTAAACTCCATGTAATGTTTACGAGGAGTTTACATCGTTTCTTATTATATTATTATTAATTAATATATAATAGATTTTAATTTATATTTAATATTCAGAATTTAAAATAATTTAAATTTTAAAACGAAATATGAAATTGAAAAACATATTTTAAAAAGTCATACAATAATATTTAAATTCATAATACAAAGAGAAAAAAAAAACTACATATTGTCGAAGTAGTTGGTGGGGTTGCTCGGCTGTTGACGGGTTGGATCAGACTCTTGGGGATCTCGTGGTGGCATTCCAAGAGCGGCTCGTCTCTCACTCAACATTCTCTGCATAACCGGGTTTCCCACGGCCATCACGTCTAGCAAATCCTCAAGAGAGTCTAAACGAACCTGCTGGCTATCCATTCGAGCCTTCATCTGAGCAGTCTCTTCATCCCGTCTCGAAGTGTATGACGAAGTTGCCCTTGCAACTTCGTTAACAGAGCCTATACCGACTATCCGTCCCTTCTTTTTAGGAGCCACCTATAAAATCAAAACATATATTAATATAGTTAATTATGTTAAAATATTTAAAATAATGTAAACAAAA
>NC_027753.1:2055944-2056183 GCF_000695525.1 Brassica oleracea var. oleracea | reverse complement strand
TGAGAAGTCTGAGAGTCTGGAACTGCATCGGAAGACGATGGACCGGAAGAAGATGTACCGGAACCATCGCCAAACAACTGGGCATAAGTAGGTGCTGCTGGTTTCTTTCTAGAAGCCATCTAAAAAAAATTTAAATAAATTTAAGCAATTATGACGACATAATTAAAAAATTATTCCATTACCTAACTAATCACCTAAACTATAGTATTCCGTCATCTAACTAATCACCTAAAGATCGG
>NC_027753.1:2054847-2055877 GCF_000695525.1 Brassica oleracea var. oleracea | reverse complement strand
AAAAAGGAGGAAAGAGAGTGTACCTTAGAGGGAGAGGAGAGGAGTTTGGGAGGAATGAACGAGGAAGCCTCGCCTCATCGTCTCAATATATAGAAAAGGATTCGTCGTAAACGCGACGTAATATTACGACGAAGTTACCAGGCCCGCGTTTTTTCATTTACGACGAAGTTACCAGGCCTACGACGAAATTACGTCGAAACGTCGGTTTACGACGAATTTACCAGGCCCGCGTTTACGACAAAGTTACCAGGCCCGCGATTTTCCATTTACGATGAATTTACCAGACCCACGTTTATGACGAAGTTACCAGGCCCGCGTTTTTCCATTTACGATGAAATTACGTGGAATCGATTTAACCATTTACGACAAAGTTACCATGCCCGTGTTATTTTTACAACGATTTTACAACGCTTAACCCTAAACACCGAGAATGAAATCCCTAAACCCCAAAGTCACATATCATCTAACATCATATCTCTTCTCTACTACTTTGTGCTCTTTCTCCAACTTAAACTCTAAAACCCTAAAACTCCAAATAATTTTTAAAAAACTAAAGAAATACATATTATATAAAACAACATTTGTTACACATACATTAAGATGGTAAAAAAATAATATTTCTTTAAACATACGTTAAAATAGAGAAATACAACATCAGAGACATATATTACATCACTCTAAATCGTTTTCGTCCTCATCAATATTACATCACTCTAAATCGTTTTTGTTCTCATCACTATCATTACAATCATCATCGTCGCTTCTCTCGAACTCGTCTTCACGTGCTTCATCTGTCGCATCTTCGGGGATATCTTCATATTGAAAGTTTTGCGGGTCGATCAAAAGGATTTCATCAGTTGGTTGTTCTGGTACCTCAACTTCATTGATAGCGTCTTCTTCTTGCAAGGGCGGTTCTTCTCCAGCGACAATGCGTCCACGAGGTGTAAATTTGGCCCAGGGATTAATATGGTCAAAAATAGAAATTTTGTTCCATGCACATATCCGGCGGTAAATTGTACGGCGTAAGAAT
>NC_027753.1:2020041-2053669 GCF_000695525.1 Brassica oleracea var. oleracea | reverse complement strand
TTTACGACGAAATTAGGTAAGTTAAAGCACATTGAATACACGTTTTCACCTAAATATAACGGTAACATGTTTCGTTGTAATGTCGATGTAATGATTACGACGTATTTCTCATTCCACGTACATTCGTCGTAAACTTACATGGATTTTACGACGAACACTATTCGTCGTAAATTTACATGGCGTTTACGACGAAAGTTGGATTCCTCGTAACTGCGTTGTAAACACCATGTAAATTTACGACAAAATATTTTCGTCGTAAATGTTCGTTGTTATAGGCACGTTTTCTTGTAGTGTTGGCATTAACATAAGCATTCTATGGAATGAAGCATAAATGGCAATGATGAAAACTGGAACTCAAACACTAACCACTAGGGAGGAGGTAACACAAAACATCCCGCAAAGAGTAAGAAGATGGTACTTTTCAAATGGGTCATGGAAGGATAATGATATATTTTCAGGACAAGGTTGATATAGTACACTAGAAAGGTTTGAGAGATTGATGGGGGGAACATGAAACACAAAATCTAGCCTATCACCCTTACATGCGGAATTTGAAGCTCTCACCAGGCGATGGATTGCATGAAACTCTATGAGAATTTTATCTGACTTTTGCGACAGATTATTCTCAGTTGGTGAAGTTGGTTTCAGAACCGAAAGATTTGTATGCTTTTCCAACTTACTTGGAAGAAATACAAAGAGTACTGAAAGAAAGTTTCTAACACCTTTGACATTACACACGATCCCATACCAACAAAAGAGGGAAATTTTTTGGAATCGGTGTTCGGAGTCAACCGTCCTATTTTGTCCACATTAACACATAGTTTTCAATTTAGTTAGAAAAAACGTGATCGAGTTTGTTTGTGTTTAAAAAAAACTAACCAATCACCCACTATAAAGGATGATACTCACCATACGATTATTCCAAGTGTCCATGAAAGATTTGAAAGCATTCCAAGTGTTCATGAAAAATACGAAAGCCTTATATCATTAAGACCGATTCCATAAGCAAATAGAGATCGTGTAGCCATAAGAACACCATAATCTGCAATAGTCGCTTATGTGCCAACATGTGTGCCCTGATTGCGTTTTACCTTTTAAGGTTACTCTCGTTTCAAAGACGTCGTTCAACTTACAATTGTTTGTCTATACAGAAAGTTAGGTCTCTTCCGGGATACTTCTTGAGTACATTTATATACTAAAACATGAACCTTTTTTTTGAAGAAAAAAGGTGGTTCTACTGGAACCACAATTCGACACTTTCTCATGGATCTGTTGGTACATCTGGAAGGCGAGGATGACAAACTTTTTAATGGGAAAATCATCTCCCCGATTGACACTCTCCAACTTGCTATCCTTGAGGTAGAATGTTGGAGAAAGGCTAGCCGAAAAGAGAAAATGAACGAAGATCATAACGGCTATGCTACACTACTTGGTGAGACAGTACCCCTTTGGACATCATGAATCCCAACTTGCCAAATCGATGCTTCATGGATCGATAATGGCAACATCTGTGGCCTAGGGTGGAGTCTTAAGGATCAAATGGGTAATGAATCATTTGGGACTACGTGTGTGCAACAAAAGCCTCTCAGACTTATACGCAGAGATGACAAGATTACTTTGGGCAGCTTCATGCATGATATACATTAAGATTCTCGATCCGTTACGAGTCTGACTGCTTAGATCTAGTGGATATGACTACGAATCCGATGGACTGGACAATATTCGCTTCAGAAATTGATGCATTCCAGAGTCTACATGATAACTTTGAGAACATGAGTCTACTTCATATCCCCTGAAGCAGGAATTAGGGGTGGGCAAAAAAAACCGAACCAACCGAACCGAAACCGATTCAAACCGAACCAAAGTCTATTTCAAACCATTCGGATGAATATTTTCTCAACCCGAATGGTTCAGTTTGGCTCGGTTTTAAACCGAATCGAACCGAAAAACCGATGTATTTTTGTAATTATTTAAATTAAAAATATTAGTAATACCAATATACTAAAATTCTAATACTAAACCACATATTTTCCATTTTTTATTGATTAACATATATTCTTCTAACCTAATATGTAATCATCAAAATATTTTCTTTAAAATATTTCATTCATTGGAGGCCTTTTAATTTTAATGACATTGGTTTGTTTTACGTTAGTTAACTTTCATTTGTTATATATACTTTTTGTGACTTTTTAAAGGTTTTTGTTTGAGTTTTATATTTAATTTAGTTCACATAGTTTATGTTTATATAATTTATGTTGTAAAACATAATTTTTCTTAGAAAAAATAAACTAAGAAAAATCTAATTAAACCGATCAAAAAAATAAACCGAACCGAATACAAATCAAACCGAATATAAACCGAACCAAACTTACTATGGTTTACTTCATTTGGAAAAATACTAGAACCGAACTAACCAAACCAAACCGAACTAACCAAACCGAACCGAAAAATAACTGAACTGCCCATCCCTAGCAGGAATGGCCGGGCTGGCTCATTAGAGAAATAGATGATCAGAGGAGTTATTTTCACTCATATAGATCAGACACGGTCTGACGAAAGTGTTCTCCCAAAAACTGTTTTGTCTGATTAAAATTTGGTCTAGTTAAGTGGGCAAGTGACAAAATGCTCCCACCTATTGTATGACCAAGGCTCCTGACCAAAACCGAAACTTACAATTGCCTGAAGCTTTTATACTTTTTAATTTGGGTATCAACTTTGAAAGGGAAAAAAAATTCAAAGGGACTGAGCCCAGAAAGCAGCCCAAAACAGAAATTGAATAAAAGGTCTCACAAAACAATATTTAGGGTTTAAGAAGAAAACTCCAGAGAAAGAGAGAATGGGGAAGACGACGTACAAGCGGTTGAAGGGAAGCCAGAGCTTCAGGCAGAGGCTACTTCTCTCGACCCTTTCCTCGACGCCTATCATCATCGATGAGATTCGAGCCGACGACATGATTCCCGGCCTCCTCCGTCACGAGATGTCTCTCCTCCGCCTCTTCGACACTGTCTCCGATGACTGCGTCGTTGAGGTTAACGAGACCGGTTAGCTCCTTTTCACCGCTGCTTTTATTCAATTCAGAGTTGCCCATCTTAGGACACAGAGTCAAAATCTTAAGATACTTGCATTGTTCTGTAATTGAAGTCTGAAGTGGGGAAGGCAACGTTTTTATCATTCAGTTTGAACACTTAACTGAAAAAATATTATATTTTTCTGTCTGAATTGGTCACTGGTCTTATTATCGTTGTCCTGTGGCAGGGACTCGGTTGAAGTACAAGCCTGGAATCATAATGGGAGGGAAGAACTTGGTTCACAATTGTGCCCTGACTAGATCCATGGGCTACTATCTGGAGCCATTACTTTTGTTAGGATTATTTGGAAAGAAGCCACTTTCTATTAGGCTTAGAGGTAACAACTCTTCTACTTCAGACAATGCAAAACCTGTCTCTCTCTCTCTCTCTCTCTCTGCTGTCGGCTTAAATATGATTTACCTTTTGCAGGTGTTACAGATGATCCTAAGGATCCGAGCGTTGACACATTCCGTAACGCTTCGTTACACATCTTAAAGCGTTTTGGAGTCCCTTCAGAGGGTTTAGACCTTAAAATCGAAGCCCGTGGAGTAGCTCCAGAGGGAGGTGGAGAAGTTCTTCTAACTGTTCCAAATGTTCAGACTCTAACCGTATGTGCTTTCTTCTTCTCATTTTGTTTTCTCTCCTTGTTCACTTCATTGCAAACTTTGTCTTATCTATTTATATTTCTCTGCCTCAGGCGGTCCAGTGGGTAGAAGAAGGAATGGTGAAGAGGATACGTGGTTGGACTTTCTCTGCAAGAGTTTCTAGCGACTTTGAACATTCCATGAGATTCGCGGCTCGTGGAATCTTTAACAACCTCTTGCCTGATGTTCACATCTTCAACGATCACAAATCTGGGCCTCAAGCTGGAAAGTAAGAATGATTTCAACTTTGAGCAAAAGAAGAAGATATATTGATTCAAAAGAGCTCATATTTTTGAAAAAAAAACATTTTTACACTGCAGATCACCTGGATACGGAATAACATTGGTAGCAGAAACCATAGAAGGGTGTTACATCTCCGCAGATACAACAGTGTCTTGTGGAAGAACAGATGAGACGGGAGAGGTCGATGAAGAGAAGCAAGAGAGAAAACCAGCTGAAGACACTGGAGTTGAAATAGCGTCATGGCTTCTCCAGGAGATTGAGAAAGGTGGAGTTGTTGATTCAACACACCAGGTACGTTTTTCTAATGATTAACATAATAAACACCAAGATCGATCGTTTTCAAAGTAAAGACTTTTAAGTGAGTATTGTTGATTGTCTGGTCTTATATAGGGATTGTTGTTTATACTATGTGCTTTATGCCAACAAGACGTGTCAAAGGTTCGAGTGGGACCGTTATCTCCTTATGGAGTTGAGACGTTGAGGAACTTAAAGGAGTTTTTGGGAGTTACTTTTAGCTTCAGACCTGATCCTTCGACAGCAACTGTCGTACTCACTTGCGTTGGAAGTGGTTTGGTTAACCTCTCTAGAAAGCTGTCTTGATTTCTCAACTTGTCGTGTTTGTTTACACAATCAATCAGCTTTACAGGTTTGTCTGAAGGAAAACGCTTTCTATTGTTTAAATGGATGTGTTATAATTTATGACATACTTTTGGTTAACTCATGATTGTTGATTATCCTGTATTTTTCTTTCACTCCTTAAATCTATTAAGCTCAGGCTTTTTTTTTTTTTCTGAAAGAGGAATGTGATAATGGAATTCACAAAGCATAGAGCTACGTAGGCGTTGGATTGAAATAGAAGATAGAAACCAACTAGATTGAGAGCATGTTGATACTTAGTCTCTTTCCTTCCCCTGAACATGGATCACTCTCATCAGCACTGAGTTTCTTGTTGTTGATTAGTTTCATTTTTGCCATGTTCGACTAGTAATTCAATATTTATCTTCAATAATAATGTAAACAGAAATGGGGTTCAGCTAAGACACATCTAATGTAAGATATAAACAGAGTTTGAGGCAACACAAACATAAATAAGAATGGCTTATTATACCTTGTTAAAAGAAACTAACTCTTACAAACCACAGAAAAAATAAAGCGTCATTACTAAGAGAATGAATTACAGAAACCACAATGTCGTCTACCTTTCACGAAACTGCTGTTAGATTTTGATCGTTTGAGTTGCCACGGAGGTAAGCAGCCTCTTAGAGGTGATTGTAGGAATAACCAGGGGCTCAAAGACACCATGGGCCTTTGGACAAAATAATTTTAATTTTTTTTTTCACGTATATTTATAGATAATTTAAAAATACTGGATTCCTATTCCTAATTTTTTTTAAAACTGGACCCCCTTTTTAATATTATTTTTGTAAAAAAAATTTGGGTCCGGGGTCCACACCCCTTTGCCCCTACCCTTGAGCCGGCTCTGGGAATAACGATGATGTTGAAAACTGTTTTTGTCTCATGGAGATGGACAAACCGTTGAGTGAGCTTCTAAGATTTTTTTTTCCTTCTTTTGACTAAAATGAGCTTCGAAGACAAAACATAGCTATGTGCAACAAACTGTTTTCATAAAACTTAACACCGAAATTAAAAAAAGTACACCTCATTTAAAACTTAAAAGTCAAGACCGATCCCTCTAGCCCGGCTTCAATCAATATATACTATATACAAATTGAATTTATAAACCATTAAAAGCATCCACGTAACAATCAATCAAAATATGACACATCATTGTATTAGTTTATTATTTATAGAAAATATTATATTTATAGAAAATATTAATATTTCTAAAAATTATTTATTTCAAAACAAAATAGAAATCAAATATCAAACAAGTTAAGTTAACAAAACTAAAAAATTATTAATAAATAAGATTAATATATCAAATATTTTTTGAATTTAATAGAAAAATAAAATACAAAACAATAATAATTAAAAATACAAGACTTTTGAAAAATTATAAATAAATTAGTTTAATTCATGATTTTCAAAGTTTAAGTTATATGCTAATGAAAATATTCACAAATAAAATGTACTATATATAAGTTGAAGATATAAATCATTGAGATTGTTCACATAATATTTTTAACACCAAGAATATTGAGGTTATAAACCATTGAGAGTATACACATAGGATTATAATATCCAATCAAATATATGAAGAATCATTATTTTAGTTTACTATTTTTAAAATGTTAAAATTTCAAAAAATGATTATTTCAATAAACATGGAATTCAATATCAAATAAGTAAAACTAATAAATAAATCATTAAAACAGAATTGTGTCATATATATATACTAAATATTCAGAAATTTAACATAAATCTATACTATATAATATTTGACATAAATCCATACTATATAAAATTTAACATAAATTTAACATAAATCTATACTATATAAGTCAATAAGGATGCCCACATAAGATTTTTAAAGACCAATTATAATATGGAAAATCTTTATTTTAATTTTTTTTTAAAGTCAATATCAAACAAGGTAAGTTAACAAAAGTAAATATTATAAAAAATCATTTAATGTATATTGTATTTTCGAAATTTGACACTAAAATAAAATAAAAAAATAAGAATTTTTTTTTAAAAAATACAAGACTTTCAAAAAGGTATAAGTAAATAAATTTAATTCATGATTTTCTAAGTTTAGGCTATATACTATTGAAAATATTCACAAAAACATATATATGAAAATATATGAAAAATCATAATTTTAGTTTGCTATTTTAAAATGTTGAAATTACAAAAATTGATTATTTCAATACAAAATTCAATATCAAATAAGTCAAACTAATAAATAAATCATTAAAATAGAATTGAGTCATATATATACAAAATATTTGGAAATTTAACATAAATCTATACTATATAAAAGTTGAGGTTATAAACCATTGAGGATGTCCAAGTAGGATTTAAAACGACAAATCACAAAACGACAAATCATCATATTAGTTTTCTATTTCTAAAAATGTCAATATTACCAAAAAAAATATTTATTTCAAACAAATATAAATAAGTATCAAATATTGTAAATTAAAAAAGTAAAAACATTATATATATAAATTAACTTATTATCTATAATGATATTCGAATTTAACATAAAATAAGTAATGAAAATATTAATTATTTTTAAATCCAATACTTTCAAAAAATTATAGTTTAATTATTTATTTCGAATTCCAATATTAATTAACTCATTATTTAAGTTTACTATTTTTTAAAAAGTTAATATTACCAAAAAAATGTCTATCTCAATAAATCAATATCAAATAAGGTAAATTTACAAAAGTATAAATACTATATTAGGTTAACATAATGTTTAATATTTTTTGAAAATTAAAAAATAAATAATGAAAAAAATAATTAATTTAAAAATACAAGACTTTCAAACAAGTATAATTATATAAATATAAATTTAAACTCATGATGTTCAAAGTTTAGGTTATATACTATTGAAAATATTCAAAATAACATATACTATGTATAAGTTGATATTATAAATCATTGAAAATGTTCACATATTATTTCAAAGCACCAAAAATATACCCATTTTTTTTTTAATTTGGTATTTCTAAAAATTTTAATATTACGAAATTTTTTATTTCAAAATAAAATATAAATAATTATCAAATAAGTTAAACTTAAAAAATTAAAAACATCATGTACAAATCTATACTATATAAAATAAAGTTTCGAAAATTAACATAAAAATAACAAACAAATATAATAGTTAATTTAAAAATGTAATACTTTCAAACAATTATAACTCTATAAATCTAAAACACATGATTTACAAAATTTAGGTTATATACTGCTGAAAATATTCAACAAAAAATATGTACTATATGTAATTTGATGCAATAAATCATTGAGAATATCCACATATTATTTTAAAGCACCAAAATATGTCAAATTATCATTTTAATTATTATTTTAAAAATTTCAAGATCTTCAAAAAATGTTTATTTCAAAATAAAAAGGAAAGTACTATTCAATTTAGTGAAAAGACAAAAAATATTAAAGGAATCAATTTGATATATAAAGTAAACATTTGAAAGACCAACATAAAATTAATTAAAAAAAAAATCTTAAAGAATACAAGAATTTAAAATAATAAAAACAATATGAATCTAAAGCACTTCTCATTACATATGAATCTAACAAAATATGATTTCAAAATGAAAGCTATTTCTTTCAAAAAAATATGAATAATAAATTTAACAAACAAAATTGCCAAATAACTAAAAGAATCAGTTTATTATAAGAAATAAATGTTTGGAAGATAAACATAAAATTAAGTAACAAAAATAATCTTAAAAATATAAGGATTTCAAATAATAAATACAATGTAAATCTAAATCACTTTTTCATTACATATGAATCTAAATAACATATGATTTCAAAATTGAGGATATATATTATTTAAGTGTTCACATAGAATTTAAAAATATCATTATAATAATATAAAAAGCAGCATCTTAATTTAATAAAGTAAATTAAAATATTAACTTATTAAAAATAATTAACTTAATATATAAAATAAGTATATATTTGAAATTAAACAAAAAATTAACAAAAATAAAAATATTCAAAAAGAAATAAAGATTTAAAAAAAATATTTATAAATAATCACATATGTAAAAATAAATAAAAATCAGCACAAAACTATAAAAAGATAAATTAAAATTTGTAAAAATTATCTTTAAAGTTAGATTGATATTTATAGCTAATTATTGAAAACTTAATATAATAAGAGATTGTTCATGTATGTAACACCCCCGAACCGTCCTAAGCATAGGTCGACCCACCGGCCAACAATCAAACAAGAACATGACTGACGGACGACCCACACCAAGGGTTGGAGATGAAAGGCCAACCGGCCAGCCAACAATCAAACAAGAACATGACTGACGGACGACCCACACCAAGGGTTGGAGATGAAAGGCCAACCGGCCAGCCAACAATCAAACAAGAACATGACTGACGGACGACCCACACCAAGGGTTGGAGATGAAAGGCCAACCGGCCAGCCAACAATCAAACAAGAACATGACTGACGGACGACCCACACCAAGGGTTGGAGATGAAAGGCCAACCGGCCAGCCAACAATCAAACAAGAACATGACTGACGGACGACCCACACCAAGGGTTGGAGATGAAAGGCCAACCGGCCAGCCAACAATCAAACAAGAACATGACTGACGGACGACCCACACCAAGGGTTGGAGATGAAAGGCCAACCGGCCAGCCAACAATCAAACAAGAACATGACTGACCGTCCAACCCAACACCATAGTCCGGAAGCGCTACGTGACAGGCTAGGGACGATCCGGTCAGAGTCACAAACTTTACTCCACGGCCTAGACCAGTTCATCCACTAATTCGTCCCGCTGCGTCAAGGCATAAGGCTTTGCAACCCGTACCTAGAGTTAGCGTTTTCCGTTAGATCAAGGCCTAAGGCTTTTCAACCCGTACCACGACCTAACGTTGTGTTAGACCGGACTAGTCAAATATCAGAGTACTCACGAAGCGCATATAAAACAAATACTTTATTGATTTAGGAAATATTCATACATGGAATAATTCGAGACTGGGCCCGGCCTAATGCCAAATCGAGCCAACAAACACATAACAAAATACCGTTTACAAAAGGCATGAAATCTACTTCGGCGGTCCTAACGTCCAGAACCAAGCTATCCGATCATCCTTACCTAAAGCGACAGTGTTCTAGGCGAGAGGCAGCTGGTTGATCGGAGAAGACTTAGCCAAAACCCAATAGACGACTTGACTGGACTGGACTGAGCTGATCTCGAATTGGACATAACCTCGGGTTCATCATGAAGAAACTGACAGGCCTCGACAGACTGATCTGGACTCGGACAGAATCTCCTTCCGCTTCTGGACAGTTCTTCGAACCTCCCGACGGAGTATCGAACTTCAGAACTTTGACTGATCTGAACCCGTGGAACTGATCTCTCTCTATACAGCACCTCCTCTTGACCATATAAGATACTGAGTAGCTTGGACGGACTTATTTGGACAGAACTTCCGCCTCACAATCGTAGAAAATCACTGATTGGACAGAATCTTGCTTCTCGGTGGAGTATCGGTCTTCAGAATCGATCATACTCTTAAATCGACCACTTTCTTTCTTTCTCTCTCTCTACCCACGTTTTTACTTTGCTTTTGGTGTGGAATGGATATCTGAAACTGAGGGAAGGCATGGGTATTTATAGAAATCATCGACCAGTAATATCGAGCCACACAGGCGACTGTGTGTCAGCCCGCATGCTTCCGGTTGCATGCGTGGAGACACACGGGTGCACACATGTCTTGCTGCATGACTAAACAACATGCTGAGTGACACACCCACATCCAGATGGCTTGCTGCATGGCTGGAGTCCATGCGATGTGACACACGGCCTGCTACATGTCGATCAGCATGCTTCGGTTGCAGATACGGCGACATCTCGTGCTTATACATGTCATGCTGCATGTTCCAGCTTCATGCACGGCGACATGTCGTGCTTCGGTTGACACTCAGCTTGCTAGACACTTGACTACACGTCCTTGACTCATGCGTTGAGACACCTCGAGCTACTCAGTTCATTTGCGCGATTTCGATCCTTCCGGTGAATTTTTGACCCGCGATCAATCCCGAATATTTTCCTGCTCCCGTTCTGATGCTCTGAATATTTTTAATAAACTACAAAATATTTCTGACCTTGACAGAAAATATTTTCCGATCCTTCGGCTTCATCGAAGACTTGCATAATACCGAAATTAGGGGTTTTGTCTGGGTTTTCCCGTCATTCTTCGATCCCGTCATGCTTACTGCCCGTCCTGCTTAATTCCCGTCCTGGTTCCAACTTACGATGTCTCTGATTTAATATTCCGCTGATACGAAGTTTTGGAGAAAACTTCGCAGTGAAGAAATGTCATGCTTCTAAAACGTCGAGCTTCTAAAACATCGTGCTTCCAAAAATGTTATGCTTCCAAAATGTCCGTCTGATCAATTTAACACATCTTCTAACTATGGTCGAGCAGCTTATTCGACTCATAGTTCACTCAGGTTCAATTCTTCGACCATCTCGTTCTTTGAAATTTCACGATCGATCTCTTTCGCCTGCGGTTCGACCACCAAGTTGATCCTCGACCAATCTTCTCGACCAATTGATCTCGACCATTTTGTCCCGAAGGGCGGGTTATCACAACGTACCTTATAGGAATTGGTATTGATCGCATATTATTAATAAAAATATAATTATGTATGTAACCTTTAATATGATATATATGGACTATATGCTTTTAAAATCAGAAATAAGTGAAAATGCCAATAAAAATATTTAAAGTCGACATCTTAAGTTAATATTCTTATAAATCTTAAATTTTCTAAAAGAAACAAAACAAAACGAAAAAAAAATGCCTACTTGATATATATGCTAACTCTTCATTAATTAAAGTCAGAATTATAAAATTATATCTTAAAGTATGTCAAAACATACAAATAGCTTATAAATCAAAATAAAATAAATAATTAATATCATAATACTTAATATGATCAAATAAATATAAAGGTAAACTGAAATTTAGTATTTGTTTTTTTTTTATTTATATTGGTCACAGCTATAAAATATTATAAATTTATAATATGTTATATGAGTTTCTTAGAAAAATAATGGTTGATTGTGATTCTTTTTTTACCGAGCTAATTTATTATTTAGTTTACAATAAGTTAAAAAGCTCTGTTAGATATAAGTTATGGTAACAATAATTTACAAATGTAAGAAATATATTGTTAAACAAGTCGTGTATCTATATTTTTTCAAATAATTTATTTATGTGTTCTAAAGCTGTTTTTATAAATAAATAAATAAACATAGTTATTTAGTAATCAACAATTAAAATTTAATAAATTTTGACATATATGTTTTTAAGAAAATCATTATAAAAATATTCATTAAACTAATCAAATATGTTTTTTAAAAAACCTCTAAATATTATGTAATCAATAAGTTTTTTTTTTAAATATGGTCATTAAAAATTATGCAAACTATATAATGACTTTTCATAAGTCTTTAGTATAATTCACCGATAAAATTTGTAGGACATATGCTTATAAAACTTTATTAAAGCAATTAACATAACATATAAAACTAAAAATGATCTCACACGAGTTCTATCAATAAAAGATATTTGAAACAAAATGTTATTAATATATATGAAAACATAAAAAAAAAAATCAAAGAGGCTAAAAATTAAAATAAATTAGTTGAAAACTCAAATAAGATTTACAAATAATATTGACATTAGAGTATAGTCTCAGGCTCTCGACAATAGAAAATAAAGATATGAAAAATATTCATTAAACATTTGTGAGTTGGAAAATATGTTATCTAAGTTTATGAAACATTTTTTTTTTTTTTTTTTTTAAACTTCCCATTTTATTCAAATAATAAACCAAAGGATTACAAAGAAACCAGAAAACATTATTTACAGACATTCTAGCCAATCAAAACTTCACTCTCCACTCTCTAGAAAATAGAAAACCACACAGCGAGGACCGAATCTTCTCCGTGAGCTAGCGTTTGGGCCCGAGCTAGCGGATCCAGCCTAAGCCTAATGATTTGCTTAATTTCAGCAATAATGGCCTCAGGTGGACGAGCAACAGCAGTGTGTACTCTTGAGTTTCTCTCCTTCCAAATGAGATAAAGGCAAGCTTGGTGAAGCAACCTTACAATCAACTTAACATTCTTTTCCCTCGCTGGATTCTTCAACCATCTTAATCCATCTTCGAAAAGGATTGGAGGTACCAACTGCAGTCTAGAAGTGAAGAAAGACCACACCTGTTTACTGAAGTCACAGTCAAAAAACAAGTGTTGTCTATTTTCATTGTGACCAACACACAGCACACAAGTCGCCGGCACTGCTAGTCCCCAACTGATGAGCTTATCTCTTGTAACCATCCTATCTCTTGCTGCCACCCACGATAGGAATGCATGTTTCGGAATACGGCCTGAGAACCAAACCACTTCATGCCAAAATACCTCCACCGTACTAGGAAATGGAGTCCTCCAAGTCTCACTAGTGGAGAATGTCTCTGAACCATTCTGACCATTAGTGACCCAAACATAAGTATCATCAACCTCTGAACTCAAGATAGGTTGAGCGTCAGGCATACTATCTCTAAGTTTATGAAACATGATGTGAACTAATAAAACATCATAATCACGCCATTAATTAATATTGTAACTAGATCAACTAGAAGATGTATCTAATATTTTTTTTTTATTTATATGTGTTTATTTTAATAAATAAAAAAGTATTTAACATTAGTTTAAAGTTGTATATATATTTATTTCTCTTTTTACTACATCTAAAATAAATTTACTTTTTAAATTTCATAAAAATATTTATTATGATTGAACTCTAAATAGAAAGATAGAGAAAAAAATTATAATAAAAATAATTATAAAGTGTACTATTTTTTATTATGAATAGAATGATCAATAATTTTTTAAAAAAATAAGATTAATAAATAATATAAATACGATTACAAATACACTTACACATTTACATATACAAAAAAGATATCTAAATATTAGTTTCTTAAAGAGTATAATTGTATAAAAATCTAAATGAAAAATAATAAAGCATATTTTGAATAAAACTTCATATAAAAATGTATATAAACCACTTATACATCATTATCTTAAAATTAATATAAAATGATACAAATTATTAAAATAAATTCGCGCGTAGCGCGAGTTGAAAATCTAGTCTATACTATATAAAAGTTGAGGTTATAAGCAATTGAGAGCGTCCACATAGGATTTAAAACCACCAATCTTATTCTGACAAATCATTATCTAAGTTTACTATTTTTAAAAATGTCAAATTTTCATAAAAATATTTTATTTCAAACTAGAATATAAATTAATATCAAATAAGGTAAATTTATAAAAATTTAAATACTATATTAAGTTATCATAATGTTTAATATTTTATTTATATTGGTCACAGCTATAAAATATTATAAATTTATAATATGTTATATGAGTTTCTTAGAAAAATAATGGTTGATTGTGATTATTTTTTTACCGAGCTAATTTATTATTTAGTTTACAATAAGTTAAAAAGCTCTGTTAGAAATAAGTGATGGTAACAATAATTTACTAATGTAAGAAATATATTGTTAAACAAGTCGTTTATCTATATTTTTCAAATAATTTATTTATGTGTTCTAAAGCTGTTTTTATCAATAAATAAATAAACATAGTTATTTAGTAATCAACAATTAAAATTTAATAAATTTTGACATATATGTTTTTAAGAAAATCATTATAAAAATATTCATTAAACTAATCAAATATGTTTTTTAAAAAAACTCTAAATATTCTATAATCAAAAAGTTTTTTTTTTTAAATATGGTCATTAAAAATTATGCAAACTATATAATGACTTTTCATAAGTCTTTAGTATAATTCACCGATAAAATTTGTAGGACATATGCTTATAAAACTTTATTAAAGCAATTAACATAACATATAAAAGTAAACATGATCTCACAGGAGTTCTATCAATGAAAGATATTTGAAACAAAATGTTATTAATATATATATATGACAACATAAGAAAAATCAATGAGGCTAAAAATTAAAATAATTAAATTAGTTTTTTTTTTTGGCAACAAACGGCTATTTTATTACTCAAACATGAGGTGGTCTGGGTAACCAGACCGCAGTAGAACTAAAATAAATTAGTTGAAAATTCAAATAATATTTACAAATAATATTAACAATAGAGTATAGTCTCAGGCTCTCGACAACAGAAAATAAAGATATGAAAAATATTAATTATACATTCTTTAGTTGGAAAATATATTATCTAAGTTTATGAAATATGATGTGAACTAAGAAAACATCATAATCACGCCATTAATTAATATTGTTACTAGATCAAGTAGAAGATGTATCTAATATTTTTTATTTATATGCCTTTATTTTAATAAATAAAAAATTATTTAACATTAGTTTAAAGTGGTAGATATATTTATTTCTCTTTTTATTATATCAAAAATATAATTAATATTTAAATTTCATATGAAAATTTATTATGATTGAACTCTAAATAAAATACTAACACATATGCATTTAAGAGACTTCAGTATGAGTATTTCAAATACAGATATTCACAAAAATATATAATACTTTTACTTTTATTGTAAAAAATTAGTAAATACAAAGCAAAGCTATATATTGTGCATATGCATTAATTTTTTTATGTTTTTTTGAAATAGAAGTAAAGCTAGATATTGTGCATATGCATTAATTTTCTTATATTTTTTCAAATAGAAAGAAAGATAAAAAAATTATAATAAAAATAAATATAAAGTGTACTATTTTTTGTTATGAATAGAATGATCAATATATATTTTTTAAATAAGATTAATAAATAATATAAACACGATTATAAATACACTTACACATTTACATATACAAAAAAGATATCTAAATATTAGTTTTTTAAAGAGTATAATTGTATAAAAATCTAAATAGGAAAAATAATAAAGCATACTTTGAATAAAACTTCTTATAAAAAGTATATAAACCAGTTATACTTCATTATCTTAAAAATAATATAAAATGATACAAATTATTAAAATAAACTCGTACGTAGCGTGAGTTGAAAGTCTATACTATATAAAAGTTGAGGATATAAGTCATTGAGAGCGTCCACATATGATTTGAAACAACCAATCATATTATGACAAATCTTTATTTTAACTTTTTTTTTCAAAATTTCAATTTAAAGCAAATTTCATTTAAAATAAAAAGATTCCAATATCAAACAAGGTAAGTTAACAAAAGTAAATAAATAAATTCATGATTTATTAAGAATTAATTTCACACTAAAATAAAATAAAAAATAAGAATTAATTTCAAAAATACAAGACCTTCTCAAAATTATAAGTAAATAAATTTAATTCATGATTTTCAAAGTTTAGGCTATATGCTATTGAAAATATTCACAAAAGCTTATATTATCTATAAGTTCAAGCTATAAATCATTGAGAATATTCATATATTATTTTAAAACACCAAAAATATGCTAAATAATTATTTTATTGACTACAAATACCCTAGATTACTCACAGAAATAGAAACACAGCAAATCAATTACTCCACGGCTGCACTTCTTCCGAATAACTTTCGGAGAAACGAAGTTGATCCCTATAAAATCACTCGAAACCTAAAACAGCTGACGAAGACTAACCAAAGAAAAACGGGAGATCCTATCCCTCACCGCTAAAACGTTTTCTGAAACCTACGATTTCGTAAAAATTGAAGTGTCCCTTCTATAGTAACTTATTCCGCGAATTGTCGATGTTTGTCACATAAATCTTATTTCGGAAAAAACTACTTGAAACTTCCAAGGATCAATCCCATGGAAACGAGAAAAATTTCTGATTAAGTTCGGTCGTATAATTAACCTCGTCACGGCTCTCGTACTGCTGAACTCGAAAACATCTTTACGGAAGAACTTTCATAAAATTCTGCTCGACAACATTTTGCGAAACAACTTTCATATAATTAAACCCGGTGACATTCTACGAAACAGCTCTTGTAGAGTTAAAGTCGATAACAATTCGCGAAACTACTTTCGTAAAATTAAAACTCGACGACGTTTTATGAAACAACCTTCGCAAAATTAAACTCGACAAAATTTTACGAAACAACTTTCATAAAGTTAAAACTCAATAACACTTTGTGGAATAACCTTCGTGGGAATAAACTTGACAATATTTTACGAAACATCATTCGTAAAGTCAAATAAGATCGTAAAAAAAGACTCTCGAAGAAGGAACGAGGTGGAGAGAGAGCTGAAAAGTGAACTCCGCCTATCAGCCTCTCTCCACGGTCTCACCGTCCTCTCTCCTTTGCCTCATCGCCCATAACCTCTCACCAAAGCCTCAACGTCCAACGAGTCTTCCCGATCGTCCGATGACTCTTCCTAATCGCTTATGACATCTCCTGATTGCCCTTGGTTATTTCAAAAACACCAAAAGGTTTTCGATGAGATACTTATTCGTTTTTGTAAAACCAATGATACAGAGACTCAGATCTGAAAAATATGGATCGCCGAACGAAAACCGCAAGACATTCTTCAGCCTAAAAGCGGCCAGGAAAGTAAAGAAATACAGAAAGAATCGATATTCTTACTATCCATAAGGGGTGAACAAACACGAGAAGAAGAAGGGGAAATGAGTAAGCCAAACGGAGAAGAGGCAAACCCGAATGTTCGAGAAAGCTAAGGTATGTCGGACTTGGAATTTTTTTGAAATCAGACTTAGAATTTTCGTATGAAGGTACTAAGAAATAAAAACTCTTTGGAGATTGCCTTAACTTTAGGGAACTTAGAAGTTAGGTGGATAGTCTAGCAAACTAAGTTTTAGGCAATTTTTTTGATCTATTGTTCCTTAATTGTTCATCTAGATCTTGCAAACCGATCTAAACTCTTGAAAAACTGAGAAACGATCGCCCCACATACTCAGCTCACTGCCTAAAGAAAGAAAGAACTAGAGACATGAACGTCGTCTTAAAATCGATTTGTTCCTAGCAATTTTCTTAAATACCGACATATTCCAAGTTGCCAACCTGAAAACCACCAAGTCACAATCCTAGCGTCGTCTTTAAACCGACCTAGATTATTGATCATCTCAATCCTCGAAAGAAAAAACGTACACAAGCCTTCCAAATATTGGTTCAACCATTTTCTTTCTTAAAAAAAGGAGGGAGTAGTTATGTATACTATTGCATCTAAGAATATAACTTCATATAAAAATGTATATAAACCAATTATAATTCATTATCTTAAAATAAATATAAAATGATACAAATTATTAAAATAAACTCGCGCTACGCGCGAGTTGAAAATCTAGTCTTAATATATAAAGTACAAATTTATTCTCTCCTAGGGTGTCCACGTCGCCATCCACGTCATCAATTCGGAGGTTGGGAGCGCGACACATGTCTAGGTAATTAAACTCACCGTTTCATTAATTAGGGAAACAAGAAAGTAACATGTGTGTTCATTTTAACTATTCACTTGGGCTGTTATATGGACTTCGGAAATGGTTGATTGCTGTTCTCAGTTCATTTTAACAAACCCAACCGTCTCCATAAAATACTCCAACGAAACCCTAAACGACAATACTGTTCATCTTTCTGCTGCAGGAATCTGACAACGTTTTGCGGTTACATTCAAGAGTCGTCTTCAACACAATCATTAACTATTGTCGGTCTATGATTCAATGGTTCCTCATTTATTGACTCCGACAGAAACTTCAACTATAAAAATGTGTGCTTGACCCCGTGAAATGCATCAGTCTTTCACCTCATTTATAAACTCTCTAAGAAACCTATCTTTGATAATGGCTAATTTCTTCGCCAGAAACACTTTCTGCATTGACTCCGGCTAAAAAGCTTACGACGAAGATTTTTTTTTTTTTAATAGGCTTGTGAATTCATTATAGAAATAATGGTCCAACAGATATAACAGTCCTTGAATCAAATTCTATTGCATCTAAGATTGCTAACAAATCATGGGTCAAGGAAAGCCCCAAAAAAAGATAAAAAAGAGTTTCAATGACAATAAGGTCTAGTCAACACCCGAGATAGTGATTAGAGCTTCACTAACTAATTCCTAAGCTGCTATTCGATTACCAATAGATGAATGCTTACCTTGCTGCCGGAACCTGTAACAAGGACATTAATCAGGGAGCAAATCAACCGGAGAATAATCCTAGGGGCCGAGGATTATCCCGAAGGCCAAACCGAAAGGACGGAAGGCGAGGCGAGGATGGCAAGGTCCCGGTGCGGCCCCAATCCTTTGGAACCCACTCCATAGACAAACACGACAAGGCCATGTAGACCCTATGTTGGGGTCAAAAGCGGACACGATGAACTTAACATCCAAATACCCGTAAAAATTAACATGAACGTTTTTACGAAAAGTATTCTTCGTAAAGATTACTTTTACGAAAATTCTTGCGGTGAAATGTTGCGTTAATCTTGGTTCATTCATCAAAACTAAAAAACACGTTCACTAAACGTCGGAAAAAGATACAAACAAGGTCGCCGCGTAACGACCGAGCCACGAACAAGCCGGTCGCTACGTAGCGACCGATCCGCAACGAGTCGGTCGCTATGTAGCGAACAACCAAGCCTCTCGGTCGGTCGCTACGTAGCGACCGATTAGCAACGAGTCGGTCGCTACGTAGCGACCAATTCGCAACGAGTCGGTCGCTATGTAACGACCGACGCAGCCTCTCGGTCGGTCGCTACGTAGCGACCGATTCGCAACGAGTCGGTCGCTACATAGCGACCGACCCAGCCTCTCGGTCGGTCGCTACGTAGCGACCGATTCGCAACGAGTCGGTCGCTACGTAGCGACCAACCAAGCCATTCGTTTGGTCGCTACATAGCGACCGATCCATCACGGACCCGGTCGCTACGTAGGGACCGAACTGTCTCGGATATCGATCAACGGGTGCGACCCAAATCCGTGCATTCTCATATGTTCCTCAATGCTAGCTCCATGTACCGCAGTCATATCATCTCTCACTCCCATCGATTGGAGTTATCATTTAAACTTTACGATAAAAATCGCGGAAAGTTCATTCTTATCGATAAAAATCGTGATAAACGTTTCGAATCGAAAGACGGCCCAGATTGGTCTAAAGCGCAATTAGAAACCCACTTATGATTTTTTAAGGAAAACCCCATAGATACTATGGCGGTTCATACTTAGTCTGCAAGAAAGGATAAATGTCAAAATTCCGCAGATAAACGTTAAGTTTCCGCGGATAATCATGAAAATCGGAAAAAATGAAATATCTCCATTTTTGAGTTATGACGGCTTAAGGGCAGGAAGGGAAAAGCTCAAACCGACCTTAGAGGGAGTATATAAGGAGTCCTAGGCGAGAGGCACACAAAGAGAACTTTTTCAGAGCAAACTTAGCACTTAGAGCATTTAGGCAACTTTCCGTTTTTGTTATTTCGAGCTGCGACTCAACTAGGTTTTGCAGTCTTAGGTTGTTAGAACTAGGAATCTCGCCGACAGCTCTCATAGCCGAGGCTTCTACCTTGTTGTAACGCTCATACGCGAATTCGGAATAAGACACATTTTGCTTTTTTTTACGATTTCTTATTTCTTTTCGTCTTTACTTTCGTGTTCTGATTGCTTGGCGTGTGGTTTAGCAGATATCCAGGACCTCTGTGAAATTAGGGTTTTCCTAACTTTCCCAATTTAAACGGAAATCGACAGTGCGAATTTTGGTTCCCACAGTTTGGCAATGGAAAGAACATACGAGACATGATCGATACGGACGTCATCTCTTTTAAAGGTAGAGCAACGGTCAACCATACCAAACCTCGCAGCGACCTCCTTGTCATCGAGTTGACGATTCAGAACATCGACGTTGCGAGAATCCTAATCGATACTGGAAGCTCGGCTAATATTATTTTCAAAAACACCCTCGAAAGGATGAAGATTGACCCGTCTGAAATAGCAGAAAACCCTAGCCCGCTAGTAGGACTCTCAGGGGAGACCACTTTTGCTCTCGGGTCAATTAACCTCATAGTCAAAGCTGGAACTATGGAAAAAAACGCGGAGTTCCTAGTTGTCGACAGACCTGCGTCATACAATGTAATCATGGGCATACCGTGGTTGAATCTTATGCAGGCAATTCCATCAACGTACCATCTTTGCCTCAAATTCTCAACCCCTCGCGGAATCGAAACAATCTGGGGGAACCCGAGGGTATCACAAGTCTGCTTCGCCGCAGAGCTAAAACGAAAAAAATCATATTCCGATAACACTCCTAGGAAAAAGTTGGCTTCCGACAAAAAAGCCCAAGAACAAGATTCGGCATAACTCTTCTGGCAATTGCGGAAAGCCGAAATTCTAGAGGAAAAGCGCGAGCCAACATGCGAACCCGTGGTATCAGTATGTCTTGACGAAGCATTCCCCGAACGATGCGTCGAAATCTGAGCCAACCTCCATGAGCCTTTAAAGACTAAGCTCATAACTTGTCTAAAAAAGAATCTCCACGCATTTTCCTGGGCTGCGGAAGACATGCCAGGGATTGACATTAACATAACCTGCCACGAACTGAATATCGATCCAACCTTCAAACCAGTGAAACAGAAAAGACAAAAATTCAGACCTGAACGGCTAATGCGGTCAACGATGAAGTCGAAAGACTGCTTAAGGTCGGGTCGATAACAGAAGTAAGGTACCCGGACTGGCTCGCCAAACCTGTAGTGGTCAAGAAGAAAACCGGGAAGTGGCGAGTCTGCGTTGACTTCACTGACCTTAACAAAGCCTGTCCAAAGGTTAGCTTCCCCTTACCGCACATCGATCGATTAGTCGAAGCAACAGCGGGAAACGAACTCTTATCTTTTATGGATGCCTTCTTGGGTTACAATCAAATTATGATGAACCTTGACTATCGCGAAAAAAATGCATTTATTACGGATCGCGGAACTTATTGCTACAAAGTGATGCCTTTCGGCCTCAAAAATGCCGGCGCAACTTATCAACGACTCGTGAACCGGATGTTCTCCGAAAAACTCGGTAAAACTATGGAGGTCTACATCGACGACATGCTCGCCAAATCCCTCCATGCAGAAGATCACGTATCTCATCTTGAGGAATGTTTTGCGCGGTTAAACTTGCACAACATGAAGCTTAACCCGGCGAAATGCAGATTCGCCGCGACATCGGGGGAATTCCTCGGTTACCTGGTTATATTCCGCGGTATCGAAGCTAATCCAAAACAGATCGGTGCACTGACCGACATGGCTTCACCCAAAAACAAGCGGGAAGTACAGAGATTAACCGGGAGAGTCGCAGCACTTAACCAATTCATCTCGAGATCAACAGACAAATGCTTACCTTTCTACGAGATCCTACGGGGGAACAAAAAATTCGAGTGGTCAGAAGAGTGCGAAAACGCTTTTCAACAGCTGAAACACTACTTAGCCACTCCTCCGGTTCACGCAAAACCTGTCGAAGGAGAACCCTTGTTCTTATATATCGCAGTATCGGCAACGGCCGTAAGCGGCGTCCTGATCAGAGAAGAGCGCGGAGAACAGAAACTCATTTTTTACGTAAGAAAAACTTTGCTAGATGCTGAGTCGCGATATCCGCTAATGGAAAAACTAGCATACGAAGTCGTAACCTCGGCACGAAAGCTCCGACCGTATTTCCAATCTCATACGATCGTCATCCTCACGACCTTCCATCTGCGGACGATTTTGCGTAGTCCGAGCCAGTCGGGAAGACTAGCCAAATGGGCAGTCGAGCTAAGTGAGTACGATATAGAATACCGACCAAGAACGAGTGCAAAATCCCAAGTACTCGCGGACTTTTTGGTAGAACTACCGACGGGAACCATGACTAACAAGGAACCAAATTCAACATGGGTCCTTCACGTCGACGGATTGTCATCTGACCACTGAAATTCAACATGATCTGATTCCCGATGACGGATCGTCATCGGGAATCGGAATTCGCCTCACGTCACCGACCAATGAAATCCTAGAACAATCGTTTAGGCTAGAATTCCTCGCGTCCAACAACGAGGCCGAGTACGAAGCGCTCATTCAAGGGCTACGATTAGCTCACGGATTGAAGATACGCAACATACTATATAAAAGTTGAGGCTATAAGCCATTGAGAGCGTCCACCTAAGATTTAAAACCACCAATCGTATTCTGACAAATAAACATTTTAGTTTGTTATTTTTAAATATGTCAATGTTTCCAAAAAAATGTTTATTTCTTATTAAAAAAGAAATCAATATCGAATAAGGCAAACTAACAAGAGTAAAAACATTATACATATATTAACTTAATATATATATATATATATATATAATAATAATTTCGAAATTTTACATAAATTAAATAAAAATAATAATTAAATTTTTGAAATAAGTCATAATTTATGTGCTAAATAGATACGGTATTTTTATTTTTAAATTAGAAACAAAAATGAATATTTCTTTTTAAAAATATATTTTAAAATATTTCTTTAATTTAATTTTGAAAACTAAATCAATTTAAAATTGTTATTGTAATTAAAATATAATTAAAAGTATTTTATATAATTATTAATTTTTGCTTACAATCAAAACTAAACTAAAATTTAGTTTCTAATTATACTTTGTGATATTTATAATTTTAATTAACTAATCTCGAAAATATATTTTTAAAAGATTCTAAATGATATTTGAAAGATTTTGTCACACATTTCTTTAAGATATTTGATAGTATTTCAAATAAAAATAAAGATATTAAAAAATATTATAAATAAATTATGCAAAATTTAATAAATTTTTTAAGGATGGTACATATAAAAAAATCATGGGAAATTACCGTAAATACCACATTCATAATACTACATTTCATGTTTACACTAATCACTTTTTCTTCACTTTTAATGAAGTGTAAAAGACATTTATACCCCTAGGACTAACTAATCTAGACTTAGGGTTTAGAGTTGAGGGGTGGGATAGGGTTTTTGGAATGTGAAATTTAGGATTCTAATATAGATATAAATAAATACTTAAAAAATATTAAAAAAATTTAAAACAATAGTTTCAAACATAATTTTCGATTTTCAAAAAGAAATTTTGAAAAAATAATAAAAAAAAATTCAAAAAAGAATTTATAAAAAAGTTCAAATTTGAAAAAGTATAATTCGAAAACATAAAAAAAATTATTTTTTATTTTTTATTTTTTATTTTTAATTTAAATAATAATTTATTATATATAAATAACAAAAGTATAAGAGTTTTCGGCCACTTAATGAAGAAGATATTTTTGAAAATATTCGTTTATTGGTGGTAAAGATGAAAAATGGTACTATAAAAGTGATAAACATAAAATTTCCTCAAAATCATACATGAAAGAAATGACTTCTATTTTAATAATATAAATTAAATCTAAAGCACTTGGTTAAAGCTAAACCAATTGGTTAAAGCTAAACCAATTATCAGTCTCAATCTATTGTATTCATATACCTCTTATTCTTGGAATAAATTGGGCCCTTAGATATTACTAGGGATCAATGACCCCGCGCAAGCGCGGGTTTTTTTGTTTTGTACAATAATTTTAACAATTTTTGTAGTTTTGTTATATTAATGAGTTTAATTGTTTTCCATTATTTGATTTATATTTTCTATTGTATTTTTTGTGTGTTTACGTTAGGCGGTATGATATCTATAGGTTCGGATCCTCTACAAAATGTACTTCTCTTGTTCTTTGCAGTTGCACCTTGTTTAACTTTGTATAATTGTTGTCTTAGTTTTATTCCAGTCTATTTTGCATCACCACTCATTTGACTGTCTCTAGTTAATTGAATCACATTAAATCTCAGTTGTATTGAATGGTGACATTATTTGTTTCTGTTTATAGGAAATCAATAGGTAAAATGTAATCAAAGCTGTTGCTTGTTTTTCAAGGCTCAACAGTATCCCTCTTGGTTTTATTTTATGATATCTCCTGTTGTCCGTCTAGATTGAACCTATAAGAAAGTTAAAAAAATTACAATATACGTTCATGTTATATTCGAAGTCGTCGTAATTCACATCATTTGCTTTAACGTATGTGTATGGTCTGTGTGTATGTGTATGGTAAGGTTTTTCTTATTAGTTACATTTGAGCCATGACCATATTTTTGTAGAAGTGTCGCAGACTTTTATATATTCTTCCTAGTTTTATCCATTTTGATGAAATCTGGTAAATATGAATATTAGAGCCTTATAAATTCTTATCAGTAAACTCTGTTAACGATCGTTTTCTTCTGCTGAGCAATGGTGCCTTGAAAACAAAAAGTACATAACAACAATAAGTAAGCTACGTTTTCATGTTCCTTTCAAGACCCTATGCTTTTATTTGACGGTTTTAGATTGGACATCGATGCATTTACAACCGCTCATGATTGTGCTCTTCATGAGGTAATGAGCATTGTAGCCATCTCCATTGTCTGCTTCGTAAGATTCCAAGGCTGAAGCCACATCAGCTGCTGCTCTTTTCTCAATCTCATTGCGCTTCTGCAGTTCCACCTTTCTGAGCAGGAACTCTCTCTCTCTCTCTCTGCAACACATAATGCTCCATAGATCACATAAACAACCTACACCTTGTGCTGCATAAGGTTCAGTTTAATCCAAAATTTACTTGCATAATCTTGAAAGAATGGCCAATTTTGCGAAAAAGGATAGAAATTGAAAATAATAGGGAGCTGGGTAACATTAAAAACCACCTACATTCAAAATCAAATAGGCATGATTGAAGTATTATACACCTATGAGAAAGATTTTGCAAGTAGAATCCATTGATCAAATAAGATTGTATTAAAAAGTTTTAGATTATTAGATAGAGGTAAGAAACAAAATCAGAACTTTTGATGGGATATATTTAAGGAGTCAGACCTGCAAGGAATAGCTATGGATCCAAGCATTGTGGCAGGCTATTGATATATAGACCTATATAGACCTAAAGATCAACCCATCTACCAAAACCAATCAATACAAATTCAAAATCAAAACCACAGATCACAACCAACCAAAAAATCTAATTAAGATTATAGCAAGAACGCACTTGGATTGGATGGTGAGGTGGTCTTTGTGATGGGCAAGACAAAGAGAGCAAAGCTCACCGTTGGTGCAGTCTAAGATTGCAATCACCCTTGTGAAAGTCTACATGAACCTTGCAGTGAACAAAGAACTGCTCTTTAAGCAGAGGTTTTAGGCATGGCGGCCATCAATTATCTTCCTCCTCTGGTCCACCAGCTCCCTACACCAAAACCAGTACAGTTTGATTATCTGTTTCAGAACATAAGAATTTGATATACGATTATATATATATATATATATATATATATATATATATATATATATATATATATTTACTCCAAGAGAACATTAAAACACATTTTAGAATATCGTAAATGTATGAGAAGAAAAATATTGGCGAAAAGAAAATGATAAGAAGAGATCGACCTTGCATTCTAGATAGACGTTTCTTCACTTTGCCTTCACAGCCTCTGCAGCGACAGTGAAGAGACACTTTAAGAACAACCACCTGCTTTTCCAAAACAAACACACAACAAAATCAACCCTCAAATCACTCGTCGTTTTACATTCAAGCTCTATTTTACTTTACTTTACTTGCATGGTGGTCTGAACCAGAAGAAATCTTTTTTTTTCTCTTCCACGGCAGCGTTAGAGCCTCTTCTTGCCTCAGAAAATTAACCTTCCTTCGCTACAACCGTATCTAAACCAAAGTCAAATGTTTTTCATCTCTGAGTAGAAGACGAACTGAGACATAAAAATCAAACCTGGCTGAAATTGAATAGATAAACTGAATAGAAGACGACCAACTGTTGGGAGTATTGAAAGAACTTGAAAGAGACGGCGTTGACGCGATGCTTCTATGGAGGATATACCCGGGCAAGAAGAATCGCTAGTCGTTAGAGAACATGGAGGAGTCGAAAAGATCGCTTAAGAAAATGATCCGCCGGGGAGTGGTGGCTTACTCGACGAAGTGGAAGAAGAACGGGCCGATTTATCCTAAGCCTACTAATCACACTTTAAAGGCCACTCGTTTATAAAAAGAAATTAATAGCGGTGGGACCCATAAACATGCTGACTGTCGCTTCAGGAAAGACTCAACTGGCTCATTATATACCCTTTATATTAATTTAAGATTGTTTAAAAAGTTGTAACCTTAAGTTTGTACTAATTAAAAAAAAAATTTGTTTAGGTGTAACTTAATTAAGATATCAATTTAACTTATGTGGCAGCTTAAAAATAAATTAGAAAAATGTTGGTCCAAATTCAATTACTAGAAAACATTATATTAACCCAAAATATAAGAAGTGTGTATTCTTTTCTTAAATAAAAGCTACGAAATTACCTAATATGATTAATATATATATATGATAATTAATGACTATGAATAATACAGATTTGATAACAATTTTTGAATCCTTCTTCATTTTTGTTTAATTTTATATTATTAAAAAAATTAAATAATCACATTAACCATATAATAAAAATTTAGAGTTTTTCTTATATGTTACTCCCTCCGTTTTTTAAAGATACATATTATAGAGAAAATTTTTGTTTCTAAAAAATTCATTTTTTACATTTTCAATGCATGTTTTATTAACTAATTGCAAACTTCAAAAAACTTAATTGCACTAATTGATTTTTTATTGGCTTAAAATTATAGAAAGAAGATAAACACAAAAAATTATGCAAATTTAATGTGTTTTATTAAAATGTGTGAAAAAACTAGAATATGAATCTTTTAGGAACAGAGGGAGTATATTTTAAATTTTTTAAAACGACTTTAAATTACAAAAAAGAGAAAATCTTATATGTTATATTTTAAATTTTTTAAAACGACTTTAAATTACAAAAAATGAAGAAACTTTATATGTTATATTTTTCTATATGTTAGATTTTTTGTATATGTTATATTATTAATTTTGTAAAATGACTTTAAATGACAAAAATGTAAGTTTTCCTTAAGCAAACGATTAAAAGCATTAAAATGACATGTATCAATTTGATGGTTGATCTGAAACCTTTCAAAACAATATGGAAGATAAATGTCAAAATAATTCAATTGTGGAAACAGTACTGTTCACTTTTTTTCAAGAATGTCTTCAGTGGAAAAAATAAAGTTTTTGTGTTATAATTTGTTTAATGTTCAATACGATCAACCCATGATATATTAATTATAGTTTAGTTCCACAATTTTTAATAAAAATTGATCCGGTCCATTGGATAAAATTATATAATAACAACAAAAAAACATTGTATATGTATAAATAAAATGATTCAGTCCAATCCGATCAAACATTATATGTATTTATCGATAATATATACAAATAAATTCACTATACGCAAGACACAGCTCTTATCCTAGTTATAGATTATACAGGGATTAGGTCACCGATTGTCATCCGCGGCTCCTACATATATTAAAATTAAATATAATCTTCAAATTTCTCCGTTTTCCATATGAAAATACAATTTGCATAGTTGGCAGTTGAAATTGAAGATGCTTGATTCCACGATTCCCTAAGCATTAAGTTATATAAATTGTTTATACAAATATAAAATCATTTATTTTTACTTGATTTCTAAAACATCTTTAAAAAAAAATTTCCTAAGCCAACATAATATAATAATGGAAATTACACTCACTGATCAAAAATACTATAATTCACAAACTAACCAAAATTAAGCATTTTCTCCTCTTTTCTGTTTCTATCTCTCTCTATTTTTTTTCTTGCGAAACTATTTTTTTTCACAAATAAACCCACCCTATAGTAATCCCCTATATATTAATAGAAAAATATTTAAAAGTTATAGCATGTATTTTGTATTCATTAAAAAAATGTCATGCTAAGTTGTCATGTAATTGGAATGCTAATTTTGCTTACGTGACAGCTTGAAAATCAATTGAAAATTTTGTTAGTCCAAATTAAATTACTAGAGAATGTTATATTATATAGTATGTCCATTATGGACCATTCATTTATCAAATTGAAATTATTATATATTTTTTCTTTAAATAGAACCTACGCAATTACCTAATGTGATTAATATATATATAGCAATTAATAATTTTAAATAATAAATATATCCAAACAATCTGTATATTTTCTATCATTTTTGTTTAATTATTTATTATTAAAATAAATTACACAATTACATTAATCATATAATAAAATTTAGATTTTTTTGTATATGTTGTATTTTGAATTTTTCAAAACGAGTATAAATTACTAAAATTATTAAAAAGTCTCACATAAACTTTTGTGATCAAAGTTTAAATTGTTTTCTATAATAAGATACAGTGATTACAAAATCATATGAATAAATAATTTTATTTATATATATTTCATATCATTTCATATCGTTTAAATTAAACTATACATCATATGAAAATACATATTTAGATTTTGATATCTGCGTTGAACATATATTGCAAAGTTAATATTTTAATTTTGAAATCTTCCTTGTTTTTTAAATGATTAAAATCATTGAAACCACTAAACATTCCGCATTAAAAAAAAATCATTGATGTAAAATTTTGTTACACAAATATGCAAATAATCATAAAATCATACGAATAGAAACCCCATTCAATTATAACTATGTTAATATCATTTAAATTTAATTATATATCATATACGATATATAAGATTGATTGTTTTGATTTATTTACCCTAAAATGATTGCAAATAAACAAGAGCGGTCGTTTGATTTATGTGCACACGCCAATTTATTACATAATATTAACTGATTTCTTAGTTATTTAATATATAATTATTATTTTATTAATTCATAATATGCAGAAAAACATATAATAAATAATAAATATAAAATATGTATTCTGCACAAGACGCATATCTTAACCTAAGTATGTATCTCTTTAATAATTTTAAGTCTTAAACATTTTCTAAATCTCAGGCCAAAACAAAATAATGAAATGAGAATAAAATAAAAAATCAATATTTATATCAAGCAATAACCAAAATGAAAAAAAAAAACGATACAAAAATGAGAAAAATATTAAAGATATATAGGATTGACATTTGAACGTAAACTTCTCATAACCATAAATAAATTTTAAATTGCTAAATCATGATATAAAACCGAGCTGACATTGTTTCGCTGTAACCAAATATAGTAGGTCTGAGATTCTTCGGCCTAAACATTAGGTTCTTATGCAATAAGTGATTTTTGACTTAAAATATTTTTAAAACTAGGATCAGGTCATCAGTAAACAAATTATGTAATTAACAAAAAAAAATTAAAAAATTGTTTAAGGGCAAAAAATATTAATTCGATCAAGAATTTAAATTTTATTTTTCATACGATATTTCTTAAATAATTTTCATATAAGGCCTAGTGCATCTTGTAAAGCTCTACATATAAACCCGCTGTATTTGATCAGGTAATCAGGAGATCAATAGAAAAAAATGAGTCAAACTCCAAGCTCAAGGATTTAGAAGTTTTGACGTCAAATACGAAGCAAGTTCAAGACGATTTGTTAGAGAAGATACTGAGAGTTAATGCAAACACCGAGTATCTCCGTCACTTTCTCCATGGAAGTTCTGATAAAGGGCTTTTTAAGAAGAACGTACCAGTGGCGACTTATGAGTTATGATGATGTTAAACCTTATATTGAGCGTGTATCAAAGGGAGAGCCTTCAAATGTCATTGCAGGAGACACTGTTACTAGTTTCATCTCAAGGTAAACATTTACGAATTCTGGAAACCAAATTTATTATATATACAAACAGACTAGGTTTATTTTTATTTTTTTAATAAGTGTGGTGCTTATGACTTTGTTTGTGTATAGCTCTGGAACTTTAAGATATTTTCCAGTGAACAAGAAGTTTTTTGAGAATCTTGTAGAAGCCGGAAAACCGGATGAAAAGAAACGATATAATATAAACGATGTTAAGGAAAATATATAAACGATTCGAAACCGTAACGAAAATGAAAGCATGGAGTCGAGACGAATCTTTTTCCTTAACTCTTAATATTCGCTCCGTTAGTGCGACGGATCTGTACGAATATGAGTCCCAGGATAAAACCATGATAGGTTATCACGCGGCACTCGTGAAGAACCTCTACGAACTAATATTTCTACGAAACACTCTCTAGAACTTACGCTAAAAGATTTGCTGGTTTTGGTTGTGAAAAAACGTTGAAAAATGAAGAAGGAAGAGTGTTGATATATAAAGAGGAGACGAGGAGCGGTTTTTCGAAACTGTTGCCAACGTTTTCCGAAAATCTCTCAAGGATCTCGGAGTGGAACGTTGAGCAAGTTTCTCCGCAAGTTTCTCTCTTGTTGACTCGGTTCTGATCCATTTCGAACAGATAAAATTCGTGTCGTTTTTAGAAAAACTACATGTCGTTTATACACAAATGTCATGCTGTTTTTTCGAAATGAAATGACAAAAACGCTGAGCTTAACTTGGTCCAAAAAGAATCTTATTGGGCCGGAGGCCCTCCACCAAGACCCAAGACCCAAGACCCAAGACCCAGGACCCAGGACCCAAGACCCAAGACCCAAGACCCAAGACCCAAGACCCAAGACCCAAGACCCAAGACCCAAGACCCAAGACCCAAGACCCAAGACCCAAGACCCAAGACCCAAGACCCAAGACCCAAGACCCAAGACCCAAGACCCAAGACCCAAGACCCAAGACCCAAGACCCAAGACCCAAGACCCAAGACCCAAGACCCAAGACCCAAGACCCAAGACCCAAGACCCAAGACCCAAGACCCAAGACCCAAGACCCAAGACCCAAGACCCAAGACCCAAGACCCAAGACCCAAGACCCAAGACCCAAGACCCAAGACCCAAGACCCAAGACCCAAGACCCAAGACCCAAGACCCAAGACCCAAGACCCAAGACCCAAGACCCAAGACCCAAGACCCAAGACCCAAGACCCAAGACCCAAGACCCAAGACCCAAGACCCAAGACCCAAGACCCAAGACCCAAGACCCAAGACCCAAGCCCAAGCTCACGCCGAGCCGAGCCGGCCGGACGGCGGCGGCGCGCGTGGGGAGCTTTCCTCTCTCTCCAAGCTGTTTAAGCTCTCATAGTGAGAAGGCATAGTTATATCACTCCAATTCTCTCCTCTTGGCCGATGTGGGACTCTTCCCCTTAGTCATCTTTCATTTAATTGACATTAACTTGGGTTTATTATATCTAAAGCCCATGTCATTTACATTCACAATTTAATTAAAGTCTAAAGGCATTTAATTGATCCAACAATCCCCCACATGAATAGAAATGACTCTAAACATATGCAGACTAAATGCAGACTCGATAGACTCTAAAAAAACTATACTTATTCTAATTCTGACTAGACTAGACAGACTTATCGAGAGTGTTTGCGAAAAATTCACTGTGTTTGAGTTGGTGGCATTTTTAAGCCTTGAACCACTCATAGTTAATATCTGTCGGGTTTACTTTACCAGAAGGTGAACATGATGTCTTGAACCAACCGGTGTTTTATGTAGACCGAGACAACATGCATAACTCAGCTTCATTTTCTCGTAGAACTTAGTTCTCTATTGTGTTCATTTTGGCCCTGAACTATTCCTGGTTTTCATGAGTGAACTTAGAGAATATAGCCTTGCATTCATTCTCCTAGAAACGGCCCCATTTCACAGTCATTAGGTGATTAACCATGAAAAGTATTGAGTAATACTCCGCTTAGAAGCTATGGAATCATTAAAAGCTTATGCTTATCCTTCTCACATTTGTTAGCATTTTTATCATCTTAGGAGCTGGGAAGAGACTACTGTGTCTCAAGTGCTTTGGTTAGATTCAGTTTGATTTTGTTTTCCCTTTGAACCTACGTCTTGGGATCTCCAGTCATAATAGGTAGGGTTGCAATCAAGCATCCTCATTCGTTATAGGCTTTAAACCCATTCATTTTGATGATTTAGCAACAACATCTCATGGCAAACCTTTTGTAAATGGATCCGCTAGGTTGTCAGCCGATTTGATGTAGTCTATTGTGATTACACCAGTAGAGATATGTTGTCTAATGGTTTTATGTCGTCTTCTGATGTGACGAGATTTACCATTGTAGAGATTACTCTGAGCCCGAGCTATAGCTGATTGACTATAACAATGTATGCGTATAGCTGGCACATGTTTCTCCCACATAGGAATATCTTCCAAAAAATTTCTAAGCCATTCAGCTTCTTCTGCTGCTTTGTCTAAGGCTATGAACTCCGATTCAATGGTAGATCTGGCTAACACTGTTTGTTTGGTAGATTTCCATGATATTGCTGCTCTTCGTAGTGTAAAGATATATCCACTTGTGGATTTGGAGTTTTTAGAATCTGATATCCAGTTAGCATCACTGTATCCTTCTAAAACTGATGGTTTTTTACCATAGTGAAGCCCAAAATCTTTGGTGTAGCGCAAGTATTTGAGTACCCTCGTTATAGCTTTCCAGTGTGTATGACCTGGATTACTTGTATATCGACTAAGTACGTTTACTGCATGACTAAGTACGTTTACTGCATGTGCCAGATCTGGTCTAATACAATTGGTCAAGTACATGAGACTTCCGATCACACGTGCATACTCGTTTTGTGAAACCGCTTAACCTGAATTCTTTGTCAAGTGCATTTGGGGATCTAACGGAGTTTTAGCCGTACTATTAGAGTAATTTTTAAATCTATCTAATATTGTTTGAGCGTAATGAGATTGGGTTAAGATAATTCTGTTTGAATTTCTTGTGACTTTAACCCCGAGAATTACATCTACTAATCCCAAGTCTTTCATCTCAAAAGTTCCTTTGAGCATGTTTTTCGCTTGATTGATAATGTCTTTATTGCTTCCAATAATGAGCATATCATCTACATATAGACATAGCAAAACATACGTATTTTTGGTAGTTTTGTAGTATATGCATTTGTCACATTCATTTATCTTGAAACCATTTGACATCATTGTATTGTCAAATTTT
>NC_027753.1:2016993-2017880 GCF_000695525.1 Brassica oleracea var. oleracea | reverse complement strand
GCATTGATTTCAATGCCTTTGTTCTTGAAGTTTTTCCCCGAATCCTTCAGGGCTGCAGCAGTTATGGAAGGCTTGGCAGGAGAATGGACGTGTGCCTTTCCTTTGCCTTTGTGCTCAGCCATGTTGACACTGTGCTCCTTAGCAGTGACCTTGTCAGCAGTTCGGTTTCTGGATTCCATCTGAAGCCTCATGATGAGCTCCTCGAGCCTCATCTTCTTCTTCTTGTGCTTCAAGTAATTGTTGAAATCCGCATAGCTTGGAGGAAGCTTTTCAATGAAGCTGAGAGTTGTGAATGTCTCGCAGATGGACATTCCTTCAACAGCGGTTTCATGGCAAATGAGCTGAAGCGCTTCCACCTGATCCATGATGGGTTTTGAATCCACCATTTTGAAGTCGTGGAATTTTGAGACCACATACTTCTGGCAGCCAGCGTCCTCACCTCTGTACTTCTTGTCCAGTGATCTCCATAGCTCTTTCGCCGTGGGGATCTTACAGTAGACACGGTATAATGGGTCAATGAAACGACCCAAAATGTAACCTTTACATATGAAGTCGGAATGCACCCATATGTCAACAGTTGCGAGACTGTGAACATCATCAATACCGTAAGGTATAAGGGGATTGTCCTCCTGGATGAACTTGTCCAGCTTCATCGTTGTCAGGAAGAACATCATCTTCTTCTGCCACGTTTTGAAGCCTTTGCCATCAAACTTGTCTGACATCAGCCCTTGAGTGAACAAGCTAGGTACAGCCGGAGGAGTTTGAATTCGTCATCTTTTTTTTCTGTAAAGAAAACATGAAAACGGATTAGTACTCCATTCAACAATTAACATATTATTTTAAACAAAATAATAGTCTAAAATCGATGTTCATTTTTGGTGTTTAAT